>NC_041398.2:59771186-60021186 GCF_900747795.2 Erpetoichthys calabaricus
CATTTGTCCCTACTGCGTTCACAGTCTTTTCACGTGATTACGTGGGAGGCGTGATGACGTGACACTGAACTCATCCTCCCACGGCCATTGAGCTATCGTCCATTACAGTATATTGTGAAAAAAAGAGGTTCCAGTTATGCCCATTACGCGTTGAATTTCGAAATGAAACCTGCCTAACTTTTGTAAGTAAGCTGTAAGGAATCAGCCTGCCAAATTTCAGCCTTCCACCTACACGGGAAGTTGCAGAATTAGTGATGAGTCAGTCAGTCAGTCAGTCAATCAGTCAGTCAGTCAGTCAGTCAGTCAGTGAGTCAGTGAGGGCTTTGCCTTTTATTAATTAGTATAGATAACTATTTATAACTTTGAGATAGTACTCAAGAGATAGATCTGTTTGAAGACCATACCATTTATCTGTTCTTTGATTAGTGTAATGAAATGCTTTATAGCTGTGCAATGTAAATTAACCCAACTTGTAAAAGAGGCTGCTCTGTTGAGACAAGTGAGTCTGCCATGCTGCACTAAACAAGACCACAAAGTGGCACCAAGTAACACAAGAACATTCATCTTTGGATTCATTTTTAACAGCGGCTCCTGACTATTCTTTATTTACAGAGCATTTCCCCTAACATAACCAATCATGGAATCCCAATAGGTTTATTTTCTCCATGAAAACCTGTTCACTTCTGTTAACTGAAGTTTTTGTCTACTCTGTTCATAGGTTAAGAGATCACAGTTACTATGTGAGTGGGACCGTGTATTACCATAACATCCATCTCTCCATTTATCCATCCATTCCTCTTCCAAACCTAAGCTTCCTAAGCTTTTCCAGGGCAGGGTCACGGGGCAGCTGCAGCTTGTCGCAGAAAGCAAATGGCACAAAGCAGGACAAGGTGCCTGTCCGTCACAGAACAAATACGCACAAACCCAAACACAGAGTCAAACCCGATACCATATACAACACCATACATAAAACACTACATATATGTGTGTGCTTGAAACTTTAAGGTGGAGAAACTTCCACCCCAATTTAATGTAAGAATATGACAATGCTCTACACTTCAAGTGGGACCTCCTCATCCGTGCTAACTTAAGAAATTAAACTTACAGACACCTTACTTCTGGCACAAAATTGAGTCCTAGTTTTCTCTGCTTTGAACATAATCAGGTTCTAAAAACAATTGAGTTCAATTTGTACAACATTTTATCATCTATTACCATTGTTTTTCACACTTTTCTGTCTGTCTGGTGATCTCCCATTATCTTCTAGGCTCCAATGACCATGACTGGACATGCCATCCAGATAGCGTGGGTATGAAAAGTGTGATATCATTGTGCCCATTGCTCCTCAAAAGGAGTCTCAAGAAAATTATTAGCTCCTGAAAATCTCCTCAGAATCTTCAGATTCACTCAGACTAACGTTTATTTACTAAGCTGTTGTGGACGAAGGTTCGAAACAACAGCAGGCAGACACCGATTCAAACAAACAGAAATCTTTTTTATTTCTTTCTTTCTTGGTGAGCAGAGAGTCTGTGAAGAGCCTGTCAGCTTGTCACTGACAGTATCACGTCACAGCCCCGTTCCTCTTTTTCAGCAGGTTTTTATATTCTTTCGGTCACATACACAATTATTGCAAAGCTTATCTTATATTTGCAGCTTCACAAGCAGCCTTTCCTTAATGGTGGAGTAACTTCTTCACCTAGGCTCTAATGCTTAATAACCTTTTAACTTCCCCACATCACGTACCTTAACAATCTTAATGCATTCATATGGTTAACACAAAGAACTCTTATACTTACAAATATATATATATATATATATATATATATATATATATATATACATAGGACAAATGTCAAAAACAATCTCAACACGTGTACAGGAACATCGCAACGCCGTCAGAAGAAAGGACGCACTATCTTTGATATATGCACATACTAAATCGACAGGACACACATTCAACTGGGACAACGTGAAAGTAAAATTTAAGGCCAGTACAAAAAGCGCCAGAGAGTTGGCCGAGTCTTGGCTATCAGATGAAAATGCCATCAACAGACACTTGGACATAAACCCAGCATATGCCAACTTAAGAAGGACATATGCACTTTAATTTAACGATACACCCCCCCCCCCCCCCCCCTTTGATCATACTGACTTAGTCACCTCCACCCACCCCCCACTGAATGTGTTGCTATATATTGCCTTTGATTCTTGTAAGTCTAAGCATTATCCTCTGATGAAGACCCCTGACAGGGGTTGAAAGCTCAGGAATAAAAACTATTTATGATACGTGATTCATTTTTTCTCCCTTTGTGGATCTCCACTGCAAATATATATTATATATATATATATTATATAATATATATATATACTATATATATATATATATAATATATATTACAGTTTCTTAGCATCAGCTGGTTTGCATAACATATTTTCCATCCACCCAAACGCATACAGATAGTACCCATCAAGGCGATTTAGACTTGTTTATCTAAGTACAAAAATATTTGTTGCACTAAGGCGTAGTCATGAAATCTTCTTCCCCTCCCTTTGACCTAGGTCAAAAGGCCCTCAGCCCAAGACTTTTTGTTCAATTACTATTTAAGATATTGATTCAAATTTTTTAACATTCCACATTCCCCCCCTTTTTGAACAAAGAATAGTTCAAACAAAACAATCTTGATCGAGAGTGGACTGAGAAGAGGATTGTGGAATGAGAGAGAAGATACATGCATTCTGTGTGGAGGAATAAGCTTTAGTTACTGAGGCAGTGAAATACTTCTGGAATAAAATAACGGATTAACGGAATAAGGCAACAGCCAATCAAAAGAATAATAGTTAAAGCAACTAAAAGGGAAAAAAAAATGGATTTCAACCATTGGCCCCAAGAGCTGAACGTGGATATAAACCATTCATCAAGAGGGGTATCGATACCTGAGATTTCAGCTAATTCTAGGGAGAGAGCGGTCAGACCAGTGAGGGCACGGTGATGGAGCCATCAGGGGCAGTATTATTTGGAATGTACGTACAGCAAGCATCACCGAACATGGCACAAACACTGCCTTTTTCGGCTAGAAGCATATCTAGTGCTAGGCGATTTTGCCAGGTCATAAGGGAGGTTTTATCTAATTGCTCATGTATTCCCTTCAACAGCTTCTTTAGTAATAATTCAGAAAACGCTGTTGATTGTAATATAAATAATTTATCCAATCCACAATTTTTATTGATATTGATTAAGGGAAAAATAGATTCAAACCAGCAGCTACTTGATCTCTTGCTTTGAATTTGTTAGGACACCTCTAGGCACGCTATTGAGTCAATATACACACCTGGACCATGTAATGAGAAATTTGCAACGGATACTAAGGAATCTACTGAACACAAATGTGGATGGGTGGAGGATGGAGGTTGTTGGCCATGAAGGGGAAGGAGACGGAAAGGCATGACCCAGTTGTATAAGGGCACAGGTACAGTCCCATTCAGGTGGGAGTATGTCCAATAATTTAGATTTTCGGCACATCCACCAGACGTCTGCACAGGCAGCTGGCATGGGACGTGAACCAACTAGGGGAAATGTTAGTGGGGAGAGAGGTGGAGGGTATCGATAGACACGTTGTAAGTGAGGGAGCACCAAGAGGAGGGGAAGGGAGCCAAGGGAAACGCATTCTCCTTAGGGGAGGCTTGAGTGAAACAGGTGTAATTGCCAATATAGGGGTGGAACATAGGGGGAGGTCATAAGTGAAAGGGGGTGGAAAGAGAGTATGCAGAGCATTGCATAATGGTCTAGAAGAGGGAAAGGGGTGATGAAGAGGGAAAGGAAACACGGTAAACCCACAGGGTCAGAGAGATTGGATAAGGCGAAAAGGGACAGTAGCCAGATGGGCCTTCGCAGTGGCACATACGTAACAATCGGATTGATTGACCTGTCTAGCGGAGTACAAGATCACTGCTAACCAACAGTTCTGGTCACTGTATCCAGTTTCAACAAAAAATGTGGAGGACAGGGAGGTGAGATTTAGAAACTTGATAGAAATCTGGGAGAGGAAGAGGATGAGGGATGGAGGGTAGGAACCGGCAGAGAGTGAGGAATAGGGGGGTAGTGGGTAGGAGGAGTCGGGGTCTGAGAATTGGATCCTCAACCTGAATAATAAATTTCCCCAATGGGTCAGTTCCCGATAAATAGGCTCCTAACACATAGGTACCCGCATCATTAAGTTGTGATCTTTAAGGGTGATGATCAGAGGGATTGCAGTTACTTTCTGAGCAAGTGGGACCGTGAAGCTCGTCCTTTAATAATGGAAAAAACGAGTCTTCAGGGCCATGCTTCTGAGCTTGCCGGGGTTGGTAGCCCCAGTCAGTGGCACCTGTGTTAGCAAAGACCCCAGTACCAGTTGGGGCAAGGACCTTCTATTAGTCCTGTCATGGGGTGAGCAATACACACATACTTGTCTGGCCATGTCCATCTGTTCTTGTCTGTCCATTCCCACAAGAGACAATAGTACAGAAGTCTATTTGCAAAGATGTAGTCTTCCCCACCTGAAATGTCAGGTTAGGAAGGGAAACGGTGGCTGGAATGGCAACGAGAGTGAGGATGAGAACGACAATCAGGAGTGCCTTGGTTTGCAATGGGAAATGTGAATCCAGGCAGGCAGTCCCTTCAACCTTTACGGCGTTGAGGGGTGGATAATAGCACTTGGAAGGGTCCTCTCCAATGAGGTTGGGTGCCAGTGCTTCCTTCGGGTATCTCTGACCAAGATCCAGGTCCCAGCGGAATTGGAGAATCTTTAGATGGAGGGGTGGGTTCACCAAGCCTGGTTAACCTATTCGTGCACCTCCTTCAAGGATGTGCGGGAGACCTGTAAGACTGGAAAGAAGATCATTGTCCACAATATGCAGATTGACATTACCAATGACCCATGCTGACAGGGCATGGGTTATCCGGTCCAGAATTTTTGAATGGCGACAGCCCTAATTGTCGGGTTCGAGTGCCCTCCCTCTTAATCCCATCAGGGCCAGGGGTTAAAGCGTCAGGCCAGGTTAAATTCGTTTGCTCACAGATCTTAGCCAATTTAGATTTCAGAGTGCCATCTGCACCTTTCTACTATACCTCCGCTTTGAGGGTGGTACTTGCAATAGTGATGTACCGTTAATTTGGAGCCCAGGTGGTTAGCTCATTGATTATGAATTCACAAAATGGGTACCATTATCAATCTGCCAATTTTTGTGGTATTCCCCATCCTTGGAATGATTTCTTTTATTAAGGCCTTTGCCACGGTATTTTGGCGTCTGCATGTTTGGACGGAAAGGCTTCCACTCATCGGTGAGAACACATCAACAATTACCCAAACAGTATTGGTACCCTTTAGATGGTGTCAGTTCAATGAAGTCCATTTGGAAGATGTTCGAATGGACCCATTGGGTTAGGTGTGACAGTGGGACTTACCGGGGTACCCCTTTCCTACATTAAATTTTTGACATAGCGCGCCAATCGCCTGCCAGAATTGCTCAGCATATGTGGGAAAACCTGTGGCTTCCCAATGTCGCTCGAACATCTTGAGTCATTGTGCCCTTTCCTGCGTGGGTCCAGGCCATGTGCGATTTTTGCCATCTCCTGGAAAAGAAGCTTTTGGGAGGAAAGGTTTGTTATTCTTGCTTATGGGTCCAGACCCCATCAGAAAGGGATCCTTCTTTGGACCAATTTTCTCTTTTCTCTGTCCGTGGCCTCGCTCTTGTAAAGAGATAATTTGATTATCAGGGTCTTTGACATCTTTCTGTTGAAATAAAGAGATTGGTGTGTTATTATAGGCAGCCTGTTTAGCAAAGTGATCAGCCAGGTCATTTCCTTTGCTAACCGGATCCTGCTGCCCCAGTGTGTGCTTGACATTTCACCTATTGCTAGCTTAGATGGTTTGGTTATGGCTTCTAGGAGGGATTCTACTAATTTTTGATGTTGGATGGGCTTGCCGAGTACTGGTCTTGAATCCCCTCAATTTCCACCAATGCTCCATGATCATGGCAGACCCCGAAAGCATATCTGGAGAGTCCGTGTGTAGATGGTTATGCTTTTTTCCCTCAGATAGCTGGCAATGCTCGGGTGAGGACAATTAATTCAGCTGCTTGCTCGCTTAAGCTTGAAGAAATTCGGTTTGCTTCCAGCAGGTGGTCACCCTTGACCACTGCATAGCTGGTTGAGGGTGTTCCCATTTTCCAATCGTAAGGAACATCCATCCACATAAATTATCTCCACTGTTTCTAAGGGGTTTCCTGCAGGTCTGGTCTGGGTTTTATGACCTTCGTTATTTCGTCATGACAGTTGTGTGGCTCCCCTTCTTCTTCAGCTGGAAGAAAGAGTGGCTGGATTTAAGGTGGGACGCACATTCCAATGGTGATGTTTGACAGTGTACAGAGAACATTTTGATAGTGTATTACCCTAACAGTAGTGAGATGTGATGTTTTGGCTTGTACTACAATGGAGTGTTATGGCGTGAGGCACTTTTACTGTTAGGGGGCTCATGAGCACTATATCTGTACTGGCCTAGCATGGCTTCTGTTGTGGCTGCCTACTGCTCTGAGACAGGTTGGAAGTCCCATAGCCACTGGATCCAATTTTTTCGAAAAAATAGGCTATTGGCCTCTGTTTTTCCTCCATGGAGCTGTGTTAGCTACTGCATTCATATATCCCCCCCCCCCCTTCATCCACAAACAAAGTGAATGGACGAGAATAGTCAGGGAGTCCTAAAGCTGGCACAGAAAGTAGTGCACTTTTTAAATCACATAGAGCCTTCTCAGCCTGCTCATTCCACTGTATGCAACCAGAAAGAGGAAGGTTGGCAGTGTTAGCTAGAGTTTGTAAAAGCTGTGCTCTTTCAGAGAAATTTAAAATCCATTGTCGACAGTAACCAAGAATGCCCAATACAGACATAACCTGTTGTTTGTGACCGGTCTGGGAAGGTTTTGGATGGTGGTTATGCGGTCTTTTGACAGAGCCTCTGGTACCACACGTGATGTCATGACCCAAGTACTTGACGGTGGTCTGAACTAACTGCAGTTTGGCCTTAGAGACCTTGTGCCCATTTTCAGCAAGATACTTGAGCAGTGATTCTGTATCTTGTGTGCATGCATTCTCTGTTTCGCTACAGAGTAATAAATCGTTGATGTACTGTATCAATGCACTTCCTCTGTTAGGCCAGAAGCCTTCCAGGTTTTCAGCAAGCGCTTGGCCGTATACACAAGGAGCCTCTGTATAACCTTGTGGCATAACGGTCCATGTCCAACAGCGGTTTTGAAAAGTAAAATCAAACCAAAACTGTGAATCAGGATGCACAGGGATAGAAAAGAAAGTGTTTGCTAATCAATTACTGAGAAGTAATGAGCCGTTGCAGGAATCGTAGAGAGAATAGTGGAAGGATTAGGGACAATCGGTGCCCTAGGAAAAATAGCACAATTAACTTATCTGAGGTCTTGGACAAAGCGCCAAGAGCCATCAGCCTTCTTTACTGGCAGAATAGGAGAGTTTACAGGAGAGTACTTAATAGGAATAATAGCCCCCCTTTCAACGAGGTCTTTATGTACAGCAGCAATTCCGAGTTCGGCCTGGGGAGAAAGAGGATATTGCGCATGGCGAAGACGGAAAGATGATTTCGGAAAAACCACCAGAGGTTCACAATTTGCGGTCCTACCAAAATCGTTCTTTCCCTGAGATCATAGGGTGTCAGGAATTGAAGAAAGCCAAGGGAAAAAGTCAGTTTGTAGAGAGCATAGAGAAAGAGATGGGTGACAGAGGGAACGAATGACCGGCAGATCGATCTAGATTAACACCTTAGTTATCAAATGGTCTGAAGTATCAAAAATGCCTGGTGTGACGTATAGCCAATCAGTCCTATTTAGACATTGTTCAACCAAGTCCCCAATTTCGATCCAACGGACGGTGTTAGATTTGGCCAATGAAACGTAGGGAACCAAACCTCCTAGATAGAAAATGTTCTGTGAGTATATAAGATTGACTGAAGCAGCAGCTTTAGTAGATGAAATGAAAATGCAAGGGATATGAAGGGTCTCTGGGCAAGTACCTGAAGAGAGAAAAGATTCTAACCAAGGCATGTCTACTTCAGTGGGGAAATATTGGGCAGTACAGTGGAGGGTGTCAGGGACTTGAAGGTGGGGAAAGATGCATGAAGGGAAAGAGTGTAGGGCTTTAAGGAGAAGGGTGTGTGGGGAGATGTCTAGGGTCCAGGCTGCAAAAGAGGGTTTGGGGTGTGGGGAAGTTTGGCACAGGAGCTTAGGAATGGAGCAATAAAATCCTTGCTCTGTCAGTGAGATTGAGACTGACATTTTAGTCATGAGGTCTCTTCCTAATAGATTGACAGGGCACAGATGATTTAACAGGAAGCAGTGAGTTAATGGAGAGCTGTCGGTGTTGAGTTGCACTTGCAGAGGCTTTGAAATTAGTAACATGTGTGGTTGTCCTGAAGCAGTGAGAACCTTCACAGTGTCTTTCGAGGCAGAGACCTCCAACAGCGATAAAGTGGAGCGTGTAGCTCCCGTGTCCACAAGGAAGACAGTTTCCTTGCCAAAGTCAGTAAAGGATCTGTGTCAGCATGACAGGTAAGCAGAGGAAACTGGAAGAAATGGCTGGGGGTCCCTGCTATGTCCTAGGACCACGGAATGTCGTTAGGCTCGGGGGGAGATGGTGGTGAGCGCTTGTTTGGGCAATCGCGTCTGAAATGTCCAAGTTCACCACAGCCATAGCAGGCATATGATGCTGGTGTTTGCTCCGAAGGGTTGGGCATCTGAGCGAAGGGATTGTTAGGGTTGGAAGACGGGAACCCCCGTCCCCTTCCACGCCCTCATCCTCCGGAAAAGTTACCACGTCCACGGCCTTGGAACCCTCTGCCCCTGCTTGTTCCCCCTGTATAATATTGTATTTGTGCTGCAAGTAGCTTGGTCTGAGTATCAGATTCTTTTTGCTTAGTCTGTTTCTCAGCATGCTCTGCATGGCGGTTTCACTTCCTCGAATGCAGCGCTTTCCCAGCCTATGCAGGACGTGCGAACTTTGCTTTGAATGTCACTTCTCAGTCCCAAGACAAAAGGGGGAACGGCAGCGTGAGTTCGATCATCGGCGTTGTCTAGGCCTGAATGATTAGCCATAAGGTCTTGTATTCGGTGTGCCCACTCATCGACTGTCTCGTCTTTCTTTTGCTTGGCAGCTGATATGACGGACCAGTCTGCGCCTTTCTTATATTTCTCTGCGATAGTTTGTCTCAGTGCTTCCCATTGTTGTACAAATTGGGCTTCTTGGTTGCCACCCTCAGTTAAAGCTTTGATCCCAAGCCCAAGGTTGTCCATTCCTCGTCCCCCGATTCACAGTTGCCCATGTGGTACCTAGTTTTCATTGCAGCACCTGTGTCCACTCTGCAGCATTGGGTTTATACATATCATCTAGCTGTTGGAGCTGCTCCACGAATTTTAGCCCACCAAACCCCTTAGGGTCGGGCAGTTCAGACACCACATCTTTTAAATCTTGAATATCCCAATTATGGTGAATCATTACAGTAGTGGGGTTATTGGGTCCTGCAGCCTGGGTGGGGTCGTGTCGGGGGTTAGGGACCTCGATTAGGGGGCATGAGAATGTCGGGCCGGGAGGTTTTTGGGGTTTTGGGGAGATAAAGCTGAATCCAGATGTCGGGGCCGGACGAGAAGTCTGACTTCTAGTTTGATGAGATATTGGGGATTGATCCAACCACTGATGTCCGGACCTGGAGTCTGGATCATCGTCATCAGGATTTGAGTGAGAGGATGAGTCATTATGATATTGTTCATCAAAGAACCCTGCTCCGGATGGTTCGTCGGCTACCTGGGGTTCCTGGGGCGCAGTGGGGACAGGAGGTGGAGGGGTAGGTGGCGGTGGAGGCTGGTATGGAGGGGGTGGACAAATGACAGGGCATAGGGGGTCCTTCTTTTCTGTTTTCTTTCTTTTGTTCTCGGGATCGGGCTCTGGTTCTATCTTAGTCTTTTGCAAAGCTAATAACATTTCTTCCTTTTCTTTCCGGGTCTTAACTTCGGCAGCGAGCAATTCATTACGCTTTTGGGCTGCCTCTAGGGTTCGATCCTTTATCACTAATTCCCACCTATCAAACATATCCATTTGGTAAGGACCCTTATTACAACATCCTTGGGTGTTTCTACACAAGATTTTTCTTATTTCTTGTATTTATGAAATGTCCCCAGTTCCCTCAACTGGCCATCTACCACCGCTTTGTTTATTCCATTTTTTACATGCTTTCTTAAAATCTAACCCGGTTTTCTTTTCTATCAGTTTCCTATGTGAACCTCCTTTCGCACCCGAGTGGGAACTGGAGTCCGATACGTTTCCCAAAAATAGTCCTTCCAACAGAGACTTTTGATTTCCAGAGGAAACCTTCTTGACCGGTTTACTACTTTGCTTTCCCATAACTAAATAGCACTGGACCACAGAAGAATAGATCAGCCCTCTCGACGTTCTGTCTCCGGATCAGTACTCTTGTGGTTTCACGGCTTTAGCAGACTGACAATTTGTTCAGCACGGAGTCCGGGACTTTCGACAGGTCAATGACGATCCCTTCGTCAGGTGCCTCCTAGTTGGTAACCACTCTTGGTGTCCACCACAGATTAACCTGTAGGAGCAGAAATATGACCAGACGTTAGAGACAGAAACTCGCCCTCCCACACAGTGTCTTTCCCAGATACTCAATATATATTCTACTCATTTTACTCCCTTTCCTCTATTTCTAAGAGTGTGCCACTCACCCCTTTCTATTCCACTTCACGTGGAGTAACTTACTAACGTTCTCAGCACCTTACACTGTTCCCGAGGGATCCAAGTATTATTCTCTGCTTTCCAGTTTGCTATCCGTTAGGTGATACAGTATTTTATTTCTCAATTTTCTTTCCCGTAAAACCGGTCAAATCCCTGAGCTATGTCATTCACTCAGTCGGATTCCCTTGGTCTACTCACCAACAAGTTCTTGACCTGCTAGGGAAATCGCGGTTGGTTCGACCTTCGCATTTGATTGGAGGAGGCCAGAGACCCCTCACGCAGGATGCGCCAGAGGCAGGCCAGTCCTAACTTTTTCCAGAGCTGGTCCTCCCGATCCGGCCAGAATTGGTCCTCTTACCGGTCCTTTTGGACGATCCCGCTAGAGGAGTCAGCTGTCCATCTCCGATCCTGCTCGCTGCGCCAGAAAACTGTGGACGAAGGTTCGAGACAACAGCAGGCAGACACCGATTCAAACAAACAGAAATCTTTTTTATTTCTTTCTTTCTTTCTTGGTGAGCAGAGAGTCTGTGAAGAGCCTGTCAGCTTGTCACTGACAGTATCACGTCATAGCCCCGTTCCTCTTTTTCAGCAGGTTTTTATATTCTTTCGGTCACGTACACAATTATTGCAAAGCTTATCTTATATTTGAAGCTTCACAAGCAGCCCTTCCTTACTGGTGGAGTAACTTCTTCGTCTCTAACTAAGACAGGGTGTAATTTCCTAAGAGCTGACCCACCCTTTGTTTATTTCTTTTATTTATCTTACGGTTATTTTCTACACCTAGGCTCTAATGCTTAATAACCTTTTAACTTCCCCACATCACATACCTTAACAATCTTAATGCATTCATATGGTTAACACAAAGAACTCTTATACTTGCAAATATATATATATATATACAGTTTCTTAGCATCAGCTGGTTTGCATAACATATTTTCCATCCACCCAAACGCACACAGATAGTACTCATCAAGGCAATTTAGACTTGTTTATCTAAGTACAAAAGTATTCGTTGCACTAAGGCGTAGTCACGAAATCTTCTTCCCCTCCCTTTGACTAGGTCAAAAGGCCCTCAGCCCAAGACTTTTTGTTCAATTACTATTTAAGATATTGATTCAAATTTTTTATCATTCCACACTGTTTTTGGAGCCAAATCCTTCTTATATGCATCTCATATTGCATTTTTAGTACAATATGTTTGTACTTATTCTGTTTTTGTTTGGCATCAGCAATGTGTTGTTTGTGCTCACTAGTGATGAGCGAACCTGGCTGAATTGTTTTTTTCTTAAATTCGGTGAAATTCATGAGGACAGGAAGAATGAATTCACTAAGTTATATCCTTGACAGATTTGTTAGCAGGTACTCACCTCTCTCAAACTCAAACATTCAGTTTGTTTGGTTTTCCCTTATAGACTTGCTCGCTCACTGTTGCTGCTACCAAATAGGCACAACACTAAAGCATGTGGACTCTTCTCTCCTTCCTGGTTGATCAACTGAACAGCACCCTGGGTAATACTATTAAAGGTCTAGGCATACATATTCAACACAACTTACATATATGTTTATACAAAACACACAACCTTTAAGACGCAAATGCACCGACTCATTTCCAGTTGTCCTGTGATTACATGTTTAGCGTTTATGTTTTGCAAATTTTCCAGTCATTTTAGTGTACTCTCAGGATTCTCAAATTAATATACTGTTTTTACACTATATTTACCTTATACAGTATTTACTCAATTATTAAGATACTAAAGGGGCTGTCCCATCCAACATCAACACTGGCTGCTAAAGCTCTGTTATATCACAATAGGGTATTAGAAGATAAAGGTGAGTCTAAGCTGGCTGCACAATGAATTTTCAGGAAATTACTCTGCAAACAAGGTCACCGGCGAACATGGCATATTTGCAGTGAGAAACATTTTGGTGAATTTGTCCAATCAACACCAGTGATCACAAACAGTAATACTAGTCACCCAAGCACTTGCACTGACCATTTATTACCACACAGACAACACAAACAGTTGAGGTTTCATAACAAGGTGGAACATTTTACCTATGCAGAAAAAAAAAAAGATTTTTATTTTTTCCATGCAGTTGAGTTTAATTGCATAGCATACCTGGATCTAGTGATGTCGGAGGAATGCATAAAATGATCCTTTTGGATTCTTACAAAGAAGCATTTGATATGTGTAGTTACTTCAATTTACTGCTCCTCCATGACTCAGGAACCCGTAGGGTGACATCACAGAAATTATTAACACACAACCACCACTAACCACTACACCATCTGTCCGAGTGTGGCAACCCCAACTGAATTTTCCGTATTTCTCCCACAGCTTCAGTTCCTTGTTTCTTTCACAGCAACACACCATAGAGCAATGGACCAATAGAGCATACCAATTTCAAAATGTAAAATTTTTAAGGCCCAGAATCACAACTACATCTGTTGAAAATCCAGATTTAAACACATTACTCTATATTTACCTTGTCACCAGGATATTGAAATGGTTTCATGCTGACATTTTGTAGCTGTTCCTCAAATACAGTAACAATGGGCAATACCTGAGAAAATAAAATTATGCAATTATGCATTATTAAATATTTCATAATGATAAAAATGAATGAATCATGGCCAGGATTTGAACCCAAAACTGTTCTTTTAAGGGCAATTATGCTAACCACTACATCACAGTTTCTTTGGAAGCATTATACACACAAGTCAAACAATGCCCTCCTCCTGCCTCCAAAACAGAGTAAAAGTGAGTTTTAGAACTCAATCCACATATGTGGCACAGCTCCATTATTTCCTTTCACCTCAATCTCTTGCTCTTTGTTCAAATAATACAGTCTGATATACAGTATCAACTGAGAAAGAACTGTAGACCAGTCTTACTGGTGGTGTAGCTGTCAGCATGCATGCCTCTAAACCAATGTGTTACAGTTCAATTCCCATTTATCTCCTTCTCCTTTAATGATCAACAATTATTTCCATATACATGTCATTATTGCTTGCCACTGCTTGTCAGCTTACATCTCTCATAGTTCATGAGTGCAAAAAGACATTTTTTCATGCTGCCACCTTGTATCTGCTTCCCAAGTAACTTTAGGTAATGCCTGAGAAACTATGACCCCACTCACATACAAAATAACCAATCACAGATTTTGAAATAGAAATCCTTTGTGGGCAGGATTTGACCACATAGTTTTTCATTTAAGGGCGGATATGCTAACCACTACACCACAAATTCGGGGCAAACCTTTGGCACAGAAAAAACTTTACTATTTCTTGACATTTACATGGTGTCCTCCACCTGCTCCCAAAAAATGATGAAAAGTGACTTTTGCAACTTATTATATATATAAATAAGGTAACATTACATTATTAGCTTCCATCTCAGTGTATTGCTCTTTGTTCTAATTATACAGTATAATGACCTTATGTTCGGATTCAGCGGGTTGGATAATGGATGGATGGATGTACAGTATCACGTGAGAAAGAGGTGCTGACCAGTTTTATTGGTAGCATAGTGGATAGGATACACATCTATGAACCAATGAGTTCAATTCCCACAGATAACCAACAATGTTTTCTTTTCTTAAACAAAATAAAAAAAAAATCTCATTCATATTTTTCATTCCTCCATGACACTCCTTTTTTTGGTTTTCTGTGTGTCATTTGATTATGCTTTGTTTTCCAGTCAAGGCTTAGTCAATTCCACACACAAAATATGTTCTTCATTGCCTCATTAAAGGCTTCACAAATCCACATTTATGTGTACACTCCTGATATTCACATTGAGAAGCCACAAGGACAAATCATCCCCAACACCTCTCATAGTTCAAAAAGCACAGCAAATTGCAATATGTTCAGATTAAACACCTGTGACGTTAAGTGTTAAGCTGCTGGAATCCATGTTATATTACAGTACAACTTGATAAACATTACAGCTTTATTTAATTGTCTTGTATTAGAAGACAATATTTCAGCAGTTGATCAAGTAGTACTAGGGTGTTATACCGTGTTAGCCATTATGAATGTAGAGAAAAGCCAAGCAAAATAACACCTTTTATTGGCTAACTAAAAAGATTACAATATGCAAGCTTTCGAGGCTACTCAGGCAAGATGTAAGAAGGGGCCTGAGTTGCCTCGAAAGCTTGCATATTGTAATCTTTTTGGCGACCTCTTTATTACAAGTCAGTAGTTTTTATCGCTGCACCATGGAAGCTGTCAGATTACACTTGCGCCTTTTGTGAAAGTGTATATTTGATATTTGGACTTCAGGATTCACAAATTATACATTTCATGTCTACATTTTGTCATTTATTACTAAAACATGAAAAATATGTGCTTACATAGATTGTTGTAGACATGGAACACACATGAGATGTATGTATTTCAAATAACATATTATTTACCCTCTACAACTCCAGCACTTCACTCCAAGATAAACACTGAGCACTGAGAACCTTCTTTGCAAACTGAGCTGTGGTGGTGGGTGAGGGGATGGGATAGCAGGCTACTTGTGTTGATCGACACATTTACAAGACAAAAGACGCTGACGAAGAGGTGCGAAGGGATTTAAGGTGGGCTGGGACTACAAGTTTTTTCGTTGGCTTTGGTAATTCTAGTGTTAAAGTTTGGTGCACAAATCCATTATTTATCAGACATTTGGATGATAGGAGTTTTTAGTATGTTTCTTCTTTTGGTGTAATTCTTGTGGTAAGAAATTTGGCCTTTGTTTTAGGATTACAATTTTTGGTTTGCTTTTAGGATTTGTTTGAAAGATCATTTTGACTTTCGAGTTATAAACTTCAAATTTATTTATACTGCATTTTTTCTCCCGGTCCTGTTCCCTGAAGACAGAACACTATGAAACTATCTCCAAACCACAACACTATCACCATCACTAACATATATTCATTTTCTTTACTCCAGATTTTAACCTTGACATGTGCATGTCACATCATAAAAAGAGCTTTGTCACACTGGATGTTATTCCAAAACCCCTCTGTTCAATGGTCACACTGTGGTGGCTGCATGTTCACTATGACCTTGTCTTTCTTTTTGTAGCAAACGGGAGTGGAGCTTGGCATATTTGTCCTGCCTAGGGAGACCAGGTGGCAGTTACGATTTGATCTGGGTTCAGACGATATACAAGCCAAAGTCAAAACCCAGGTAAAAAACGTGCACTAAAATACACTTAATTTAAGTGCACTTATTGTGTTAAAAGTGCGCTATTTTCAAGCACTAATTTTGTACTAAGTGTGCTAATGTAATATCATTAGTGTAACTAAATATATACTTAAATACAACTAAGTATACTTGAATGTGCTATTTTGAGACACCATTAAGATGTGCTCAAATATGCTTAAGTACACTTTTTTTTTTATTATTTCTGTACTTTCATAAATTAACTTTGTTTCTACTTGAAGTATATATAAATCCACATTTTAAAGACTTGTGAATACACTTATAATATATAGGAAATATATTTATATTTTAATCAAAATGCAAGGATAATACATTGAAAACATTTGTGATATATTTCAAATATATTTACAACTCAAATATAGCATACTTTTGTATATAATATCCCAGAAGTGCAGTAAAATACACTTAAAATTAACTTAATAATAGTGTATGAAAGTACACCAAAATTGAACTTATATTTGAAGCATGCATAGCACAGTATTAAGTAATGCACTAATAACACATTTTTATATATTTTAGGGGTAGTACACTTTGTCTGAGTACACTTAATATCAATTTAAGTATTAGTGCAACTTAGCATATTTAGATTACATACACTGAAGTACTCAATGTATTATTAATTAGTACATTTGTATTATATTTTCTTTGCATATATTTTTAGCACACAAAAACAATAATGTGTTAGAAATGTACTTTCTGATATTAACATATATTTTTAGTACAAGTAAGTATATTTTATTTTTACCTGGGAAGCCTGAAACGTAGTAGAGGAAACAAATCAAAAGGATCTAAATCAAGACTTCTTAAGGAAACATACAAAAAAAAAGTCTATATTGCAGTCCTGAATCTCAGATAATCAGAAAGTGCATGGCACAGACTATTATACTGTTAATATGGTGACATCACACGTTGCATGCTATGGTAATCCTGCAGTGACAACATTTTATAAAGAACCTAGCAAATGCTGGTGCTTATAAAAAGAACAAAATGGTGTCGGAAAAGATTTGAGTACTATGTAGATAAATTAAAAAAGTTAATATTAGAAAAGAAATCAGCAACCTAACAACCCTATAAAAAAGTCATGAAAAAAATTCAGAACGTTTAGAAAAAAAATTACATTAAATCATAATAATAATTTTCTGATGTTTTAGCCCATCTGCTTTAAAGTCTGTCATGTTGTGCATCCTGCTATACACTCCTGCTCATCACCACTTCTGGCTCCAACAATCATACCACAGTTAATTCATTTGGTTAAACACCTCTTAGACCTTTTGGCCAGGTTTGCATAACAAGTAGGTTAAGTAAAGTGAATGTATGTTACGGAGTCTCTGAAGTCCAGAGCAGTCCTCTACAGTATATGTGCTTTGATTGTAAAAGAATGTTTCTGGTAAGAATAATGTCCCACTTATTCTCCATCTGCCCATCTATGCTTCATGCTGCATGTAAATATATGTATATGAATATTTCAGTAGAGTAGAAAGTTTCCCAAAAGAAACTAGAGACCCACAAAGAACTTTATACTCACTACTGGCAAGAGCCCTGTGTTACGTACATCAAGATGTAACACAAATACCTAAGATCCTGAACGATAGCCTCCAGAAAAACCTTCACAATCATCTGTAATAAGATACAGTTGTATTTTTTGTAATGTGTTTTGTATATACATTAATGAGTAACTGACATAACTCCAAACCATAGCTCTTGTTAATTACAATGTTTACTTATACTTGTTCCAGTGTATGTTTATTACCATTTATGAAAACTGTAAAAGAAAAGAAAGCTGAAACACATAGCTATTATTGAACTGTCATGAAATGACAGATTTGAGTAAGTTATTGACCCGTGCTGAAATTTTAATGAACAGACTAATGTCTTGTATTCATTTTTTTGAGCATGTGTATGTCTCTCACAAATCACAGGACAGATTCTGTGTATAATAACCATTGGGGGTTTCAGTCACACTATTGCTTTTCCCCTAATTTCAGTCCCTAATTGCACTTTCCTACAATTCAATTTTTTTTCAAGGAAAACGATCCTCTTTGATCTCAAACATTTCATAATAACCACACCACTTTGACATTATTATAATGATTGACATTGAATGTGCATGTTGCAAACTAGATAGATAGATAGATAGATAGATAGATAGATAGATAGATAGATAGATAGATAGATAGATAGATAGATAGATAGATAGATAGATAGATAGATAGATAGATAGATAGATAGATAGATACTTTAATAATCCCAAGGGGAAATTCACATACTCCAGCAGCAGCATACTGATAAAGAAATAATATTAAATTAAAGAATGATAAAAAATGCAGGTAAAACAGACAATAACTTTGTATAATGTTAACGTTTAACCCCCACATAGTGTGGGGGAAGAACGATCTCCTCAATCTGTCAGTGGAGCAGGATAGTGACAGTAGTCTGTCGCTGAAGCTCCTCCTCTGTCTGGAGATGACACTGTTTAGTGGATACAGTGGATTCTCCATTATTGACAGGAGCCTGCTGAGCGCCCGTCGCTCTGCCACAGATGACAAACTATGTACATTCATGTGCATGCATGACATTATGGTGTCCACTTTCAACAAAGGGGACACAGAAACATAGTAAAGTTGAAATTTCCTTACAGTATTTGAGTTAATTCTGCATATTGTAATTTTTGCAAAATTAATTATACTTATAATAATGGTATAAGCAATACAAAAGCTACTTAATCTCATATGTACTGTATTACATTTATATTTATTTGCTTAGCAGAGGCTTTTATCCAAAGTTTAACAAAAAAGGTCAACATAATCAAGTCTGTGGACTGTCTGGTAACAAGTTTAACAAAACAAGGGTACAAAATTGATTTCCACAAATGAAAAGCTCAAAACAAGCTAGTTACAATTCCCAGATTTACACAACGTAACAGTTTTCACTTAGACAGAAATTTCCCAAACAAGGGAGCCTTCAAACGGTTCTTGAACACTCTGAGGGAGTCAAACTTCTGAATGGAGGTGTGTAGCTCCTTCCATCATCCAGGAGCTACACATGAAGGGTCTGGAGTTAGGTTTGATACCACACAGAGGTGGCATCAGAAGATCTGAGTGATCAAGTAGGAGCACAGCTACATTGCTAATTTTTATTCATTGTTTCATATTCAGTAGATAATCTGTGACATCATGATTCCTGCCATTTTGTGGACATGCTGCTAGGGCATCTGCACTTTGTGCAGTCTTACTTAATGTCACCCACATGATACAGAACATCTGAACTTAATTTCAAATAATGAAAAAAATTAATGAGAAAAATTCATTTTCTTAAGTGATCAAATAAAAAAAGATATTGTTTAGCATTTTCAACTTTTGCTTTGCAAACGTTGGTCGTTAATTTCTTTACCTTTGCATCTTATTACTCTCTTTGATTTTCTCTTGAATCTCAACGTTTTGATTTTCTTCTCTGTTTTATGTGTTTTAATAAAGGATCAGAATGGTCACAACACTGTCAATATTAAGAAAGACAAACCACAAATTAAAAATAAACTCAAGTGAGCAGAAGCTGAAAGTAGCAAAATCACTCATTTTTAGCTATACAAGAAACTTTCACATTTCAGTTATTTGTTTAATAAGGTCAAAGATCGTTTTTTTTTTTTTTGTAATTTACTTGTAGATAAAAGCAGAAATTTCTTGGAAGAAATGCCCAAATTAAGATTACATGTATTTTATGAAATAGTGTTGGGGAAAAAATAACCATCTGCTTGAAGGGGTGGATTACCTTTGAAGAAAAAGTAAACTAATAACAGAGAACTGAAGAGTAGATACATATTAAAATTTAACAGACAAATGCTACCAGCATAAAAAATGTGGGAACTAGTGTTAAGTGAATCTTGGGAAATTGCAGAATGACACTTTTTTAGATTAAAAAATGGATAAAGGGCTTCCCATTCTTACCAAAATGAAAAAGGAAAGACTGAAAGTCTGGTTAGTTTCCAAATTTCAATTTTATCTTATAGATATCCTATATGAGAAGCACTGCCTCAATTACTGAAGAATTTGAAGAATAAAAATCACAAAGAATTTTTTAAAATCGAAATCAAATTCATTGTCACAGGGAGCCAGAGCCTAACCCCATAGCATTAGCTGCTAGGTAGGAATCAAACCTGGACAGAGCATCAGTCTGTTACATGACGCAGTCACACAGTAAATCTCAGCCTTTCACTCTTTTTTCTTCCATTTCTTTCCAAATGTATTTCCTGGGCAGGTTTGATGAGGCGCTGCTAGTTCCTTTATCATTTGCATTTCATAGCTAATTACCAGCCAGTCAAGAAAACAAAAAGCAACTAAAAACAATGAATGCTGCAGTTTATGACTAAAATCAGTAAAAAAGAGTTAAAGCAAGTTAACTAAGATGAATCACAAATTGGCTTGTGAGTAAGAAAATGGATTTCAACAAAATCCTGCAGCCAGTGCAGCACTTCACACTTGAACTTCAGTACCCCTGCTTTAAACCTTACCTTTTGCAGAACTAACAATAACCAGACTGTGGTCTATATTTTCAATGCTCCTTTTCCCCAATATCTTCTTTTTACTTCCTATACCATTCAAAGATGTATATTAACAAAAACACAGCTGAGTATGCTAATGCACATAATTGGCCCCTAATTACTGACAGTGTGTTCCTGTTGCAGGTGTCAATTTGCACATTATTGAAAAAACACACATATACATGAAAGGAGATGGCTGCTACACGCCCCCTGCTGCATCCTTTTATACAATGTCTATTGTTAATCCAAAAGGTTTCTTATAGTTTATCCTCACAAATGGAAAACAAATTTTAAACTGGTTAAAATAACACTAAAGTATAGGAGATCCTATGCTCTTCAAGAGATTGTTTATGTTAAAGACTATTCTGTCTTCTTTGTGGGAAATATCAGGTAACATTAATAATTCGATTTAACAGACTTCACTGTGTTACATCTTGTTGAGAACAAATATTCTAAACACCAAAAACTTCTATTTGCTAGGTAAATATGGCAAATTCAGAAACATGTTTCACATTTTGTTTTAACAAATCAAAATAGAGACAATAGAAAACTAAGCTATTTTTATGATTTTGACATGTTCATTTCAATTCCGTTCAATTAACTCTTTTAAAGTACAATGAAAATCATTTGTTGCTAGTCTCACATGTACATTGCACAGCAGAATTACACAGCAGACACAAATTACTAAACACAGCAAAGTTCAATAAAAATAAATAAATAAAATATTTAACAGTTCCATATAATATCAAATATGAGCATACAACATGTATCGAACAGATCAAGTAAGAATAAAACAGTAAACTTAAATCTCTCGGTCAAACTGATTCATAGTGTGAATGCTTACATAATGGAGTCTTGGCCACAGTACTAAATTTGATTATATGGCAGTTAACTATTTATTGGCCTAGGATAAGAAACGGTTTGAAAGTTTGTTGGTATACAATTACTTTATCATATGCTGGATGTCAGGTGTAAGCAGTTTATTGCTAGGTTTTGTGAGAATTGTCAGGATAGAAAAAAGATTAGTTCCAATCATTTTAAATTAATCTTCTTCTTGTTCCTCTTTGTGGGGTCAATGTGCTTGATCAACTTTCTCCATGCAGCTCGAACCTGCACCTCTTTTTCAGTCAATCCCTTTTTTCTTCAGATCTTCTTTCACTTTATCCATCCACCTCCAATTTGGCCTCCGTCACTTTCTCTTCGCTGGTACTTTCATTCCTATCACTCTTTTGCCCACATACTGATTGTCTCTCCTCATCACACGTTCATACCTCTTCAAACTACTTTCCTGAACTGTCTTAGCTGTTGTGCCTCTAATTGTCTCCTTTCTTGTTCTGTCCTTTTTTATAACTCCACACATCCATCTTAATGTCTCATTTCTGTCACATCTAACTTCTTCTCCTGCTCCCTTTACTGGCCATGTCTCAGCTCAGCTGGTCTTACCACTGTCTTAAAAACCTTACCTTTAACCTTCGACTTAATTGTTTGATCATACAATACTCCTGATACCTTCTTCTAGCTGTTCCATCCAAACTGCACTCTTTGGGTTATCTCTGCATCTAATTTTGCATCTTAGGCTACCACTGATCCTAGATATTTAAATTTATCTATTCTTTTCAATGAGACTAACATGTGACTGCTGATCATCATTAAACTTCATATATTCTGTCCTTTTCCTATATATCTTCAATCCTCTATCTTCCAAAGCCCCTCTACATTCTTTCAACATCCTCTCCACTTCAACTTTTTTGGTGCTACACAACACAATATCATCAGCATAAAGCATACAGCTGAGGATTGGTCTTTTAGTCCATTACTCAAAACATCCATAAACAGATGAAAGCCTTGGTGCAGACCTACTCTAACTGGAATCCCATCTGTTACCCCATCACTAATTTAAAACCGAGTCTTCATTCCATCATACATATCCTGGACAATCCTCACATACTTCTCTGGTACTCCTGTCTCTCTCATGCACCTCCAGACTTCTTGACGTGTCACTTGATCATAAGCCTTCTCCAAATCAATAAACACCATATGCAAAGCTTTCTGCATTTCTCAATGCTTCTCCATTGGCTCTTTAAAAGCAAAGACTGCCCCAGTTGTTCCTCTCTCTGGCATAAAACCAGACTGCTCCTTTTCTGTGGTGGTCTCCTCCCTAAACCTTCTTTCTATAACATTTTCCCAAATTTTTATTGCATGTGACATGTTAAAATAATGTTGGTTAATAATGTTCAAGCTAACAGAAGGGTGTAAGCAGGTTTGCAATGAAACTGTGTGGATTGTGTAGGAATATTACAAGTAATAAGACTGCAAGATTCATATTTGTAAGAAATTTGCCTCAAAAATAGTCAAGCAAAAAGGATATTTTTTCCTTAAAAATATTATCACAACAGAAAATCAGCAATCAATCATGAATTCCTCTTTATGTCATATAGCACTTTAAGAATAATAACAATGTGCTTCACAAGGCAGTAATTTCCAAAGTCTAGGGCAACTTTTCCAAAGATTACAAGACTACTGAGGTAATAGTTACTATAGTAAAAGGCTAGACTTACACCGAGGTTTTGGAGTACATATTGAGTAACAGAAAAATATACAGTATTAACGTAAAATTGTGCTTCTTATAATGCAATGGTCTCCTAAAGATACCAAATTGTTAATATTAACAGATATATTCTTCAAGTACATCATAAAGCATTTGGCCTGGTGATATACAGTATTAGCCTCTTAGTTCAAGGCCTCGTATTCAGTTCTTGGAACAGACAGACACACAATTCTTGGATGTTCTTCAATTCCTAGTTAGGCACTGTCTATGCAGACATTGCATATTCATCCCATATGTATGTGTGATTTCTCCAGGTACTCTGATCCTCCTAGGAGAGATTCTAGCCTCAGTAACCATATAATAAATTAAAAGGCCTTTGGAAAATGAATGAATGATTGAATCAATAATCAATTGGTCAACTGGTTATATTTTAATGATTAACCATAATTGAGCTCTGACTTTAAATACTGAATTTGTTAAATTAAAACATTTCAATGAGAAAAAATAATTTGCAATAGGCAGTGAAAGGCTAAAACTTTGTCGACTGTTAACCAATTTTGAAAAGGCAGCCTATTTCCTGACAGTAATCTCTATTTTTTAAGCAATATTTCTGGCTGATGTTGTTCTAAATGGTTAAAATTCTGTGACAAGAATGATTGATACAGTTTTTCCATTCACTTGGACAGGTTCAAATTTAAAGGAAGATCATCTAGTGACACATTTATCTTAATACATTGTATGTTGTATAAATAGCACACTGACTGGCTCAGTATAAGCTGAACTCATAGTAACGGCCAAAAATGTCAGATTCCAATCCATGGCTGACTGATTTGATTCTGACACTTGGGTGGCATTTTCAATACAGTAGATAGATAGATAGATAGATAGATAGATAGATAGATAGATAGATAGATAGATAGATAGATAGATAGATAGATAGATAGATAGATAGATAGATAGATAGATAGATAGATAGATATGTGATCTCACTCAGCAATGGTAATAGTTTAGAGCTCATACACTATTCATCAAGCGCCTCCTAAGAAATGCACTACAAGTAATTCTAGTATAAGAATTTGTTCTACATCTGAGTAGACATAAGAGGCATCTACAAAACATCTTAGTCCCAATCCCAGCTGGAATTGGCATCTGAGAATGAATAACGCCCTGATTTTATGGCACAAGTTTCCATAATCTGTTACTCATGATGACATTTTGTAGTTTTCTGATACTAACACTAAGGTAAACAAAGATAATAGTAATATTCATAACAGTAAGAGGAGAAGAAGAAGAAGAAGAAAAACATAATAATGTAGGATATTACACTAAGCTCTGTGTAGTTATTGCCACTTCATGACACTGTAACAAGAATCTGTGTGGCATTTTTTGTCATCACTTATCCAGAACTGCATTTCAGGGTAATATGCTGGATGTTACAATAGGGTCCGCATCCATAACCACTGTGATAAGATGTGTTAAGTCTGTGGCTATGTATGGTTTTAAATAAAAATGGTGTGGCTCAGTTACAGTGGGAATGTTTGTGTTCATGTGGCTCCGAGACATTTAATGGGGAGACAGGGGCAGATTTCACTTGCACCTGAGTGAGGAGATGCAAGAGAAAACCGTGAAAGAAAAAGAGGGAAAAAGAAACCATAATAAGAGTGTCAGAGGAGAGTGCAATGGTACGGAGGCAAGTGATCAGTGACCCAGTGAGGGACGAGTGATTGGTGCTCCAGGTGTGGATTGTGCTTCATTGATCAGTTTGGAAGTAGCAGGGCCAATCGAGAAGTTCCTCCTAGACATCAGGTGAATGTGGTGAAAGACAGAAAGCTGGGTATAATCATCACAGCAGATGCCAAAAGAGGCATTTGGGACGAGAGCTGGAAGGTAGGACTGCCGCTGCTGCTGTCTCCACCAGCTGAGAACATCCGATGGGGTGAGATAGATAGACAGAAAGTGAAAGAAGTACTGGAAGTGAAATAAAAAAGGATCAGATATTTGTATGATTTTAGCCTGGTTTTTATCCCTGAATGTATTTAATGATTGACTCTTACTGTCACAAATGAGCACTTGTACATATTGGATTATTTATTAAAGCACGGCACAGTTTGAAGTTTGGGAATTGAATTCGTTTTGTTTGAGGTTTGTTCAAAACACAACCTAGTCTGAACCGCACTCTTTTTGGTTAAAAGTCCTATTTGCGTCAGCTCATCATCACAACTGTCTCAATCACCTGTGCATTAATAATAATAAATAATTCATTACATTTATATAGCGCTTTTCTTAATACTCAAAGCGCTATCCACACAGGGAGGAACCGGGAAGCGAACCCACAGTCTTCCACAGTCTCCTTACTGCAAAGCAGCATTGATATTCTCATCCACACTTTGGACAATGATCTTTAAGCACATGCCAATTTCAATAAATGCAGCTTGCTTTAATATTAACTCATTTGGTGTCATGGGGAAATGTATAATCTGTATATTATCGTACGTATTGTAAGGGCATTAAAAGTTTGAGAAATAGTTGGTTGTGACATACAGAAATCATTGCTATTGCAAAGCTGAATTTTCCCTGTGGCAAAAACATTACCAACACTTTCATTTTGACTGACAGCACATGGCTTCTGCTTGTAGATTGATCAACCATATAACAAATAAGATTCTTTATGAATATTATTCCATCTCTGTCAGATAAATAGCTTTTTACAAGTTCATTGTGGTCCAGTGTTTCAAAGCATTCAGCCTTTCACCAGATATGCGTGCCATCATCTGGCAGCTCCTAGTGGGTTAGCACACCACACAAGCTCTCCTAAACTCTGGTGAAGTTGGGTGTAGTTTCCTAAATTGGAAAAACTGATCAAATATTTCTACTCCTGCTCTTCGGAACAGGACCAAATTTGAATCAATTAGAATTTTCAACCAATTACAGTAATCCCTCCTCCATCGCGGGGGTTGCGTTCCAGAGCCACCCGCGAAGTAGGAAAATCCGCGAAGTAGAAACCATACGTTTATATGGTTATTTTTAGAATGTCATGCTTGGGTCACAGATTTGCGCAGAAACACAGGAGGTTGTAGAGAGACAGGAACGTTATTCAAACACTGCAAACAAACATTTGTCTCTTTTTCAAAAGTTTAAACTGTGCTCCATGACAAGACAGAGATGACAGTTCTGTCTCACAATTAAAAGAATGCAAACATATCTTCCTTTTCAAAGGAGTGCAAAGCAAGCAGTCAAAAAAAAAATCAATACGGCTTTTAAGTATGCGAAGCACCGCCGGTACAAAGCTGTTGAAGGCGGCAGCTCACACCCCCTCTGTCAGGAGCAGGAAGAGAGAGAGAGAGAGAGAGAGAGAGAGAGAGAGAGACAGCGAGAGATAGAGAGAGACAGATAAAAAAAATCAATACGTGCCCTTTGAGCTTTTAAGTATGCGAAGCTCCGTGCAGCCTGTCCTTCAGGAAGCAGCTGCACACAGCCCCCCTGCTCACACCCCCCTACGTCAGCGCGAGAGAGAGAGAGAGAGAGAGAGAGAGAAAGTTAGCTGGATAGCTTTTCAGCCATCTGCCAATAGCGTCCCTTGTATGAAATCAACTGGGCAAACCAACTGAGGAAGCATGTACCAGAAATTAAAAGACCCATTGTCCGCAGAAACCCGCGAAGCAGCGAAAAATCCGCGATATATATTTAAATATGCTTACATATAAAATCCGCGATGGAGTGAAGCCGCGAAAGGCGAAGCGCGATATAGCGAGGGATCACTGTAGAACCATTTTCCTACTCTGAGATGCTTGATAAATATACGCTCAGAAAAAAGTATTGGTGTGATTGTAATGAGTCTAGTGGTGAAGCAAAGAAGACAAAAGGGATTTATGGTATGGGGTAAAACAAGAAGAGTGATTCAGTGAAGAGGTGAATTTTGATTGGAGATGAAGAATTAAATCTAGTAAGAACTCTGAAGGTGACATGAGACGAATGGGCCCCAGCCACCAGAAATATCCATAAATTTGTAAACAACAAGAAGAATATTTACTGTAATTGTATAGCACATTGTCATACAAAGAATGCTGCTCAAAGTGCTTTACAAGATGCCAAAAAAAACAAAAAAAAAGAATGAATAAATTGCATACCAAAAATGAAAATATGAATCAATACATATTTATATAACATAAATATACAAGTAATAGAAAATATGCAGACCTTACATGTAAATTTGTTTTTAAAGTCTCTAATGATTAATAAGATTAGATGGGGAGGGGAGGGGAGGACAGAGAACAAAAAAAAAAAAAACCTTCCAGGGGCACAATGCAGGAGGAAAAAAAATCTGCAAGGGTTTCAAAGAAAAAGACCACCCAGCACCCCTTCAGTGGGCATTCTACAAAACATAAATGTACTGAAATAGTTCCTTATTGTTTTTTAAGCTTCATCCTAGAGGATTCAATGCAATGGCACTCAGCGACAGATAGAGTATTTACTTTTCTTCCAAAATCAACAGGCGGCTGCACAGTAATTTAATCAGGTGGTGGTGGCACATACAGAAAAACCGGAAAAGAAAGCAGAGAGGAGAGGAAAGAGGAGAGTTTGGGAGCATGCACTGATTACAGCACGTTTGCCACACCCACCACACAATGAATCACATGGATTGGGACCCAAGTGGGACCGTACTATGATTGCAAATCCCAGAAGTATATGGTACTTATATGGTTTCTATGTATATAAATCTATTAGAAGTAGTGCTAAAATGCAGTTATAAAAAAGGCAAATGACAAAAAGTGTTTCTTAATTTTTTTAAATGTTTCAATGCATTAGCCTGGCGTATCTCTGCTGGTATTTCAGATTTTTGGTATATAACAGCAAAAGAACACTTCACCACTTCTTTTATACTTAACTCTTGGAATAACAAGCAGATTACTATTAGAAGACCTAAGGTTACAGATGGGAATGTAAGAGGACAGGCACTCCAAAGTATAGGAAGAAGCAAGATTATTTAGAGTTTCATATGCCATTAATAGTATTTTGAAATCAATTCTAAAGAACAGAGGTAACCAATGTAACAAGGCTAAAACTAGTGAGATATCCCCCTATTTTATTTTTCTGTTTAGGATTCTTGCTGCTGCTGCTGCAATCTGAACTAACTACAACTGATTGATGTCTTTCTTATTTAGACCAGTTAGGAGCACATTAAAGTTATCTTGGTAGCTAAAGACAAAGCCGTGAATACATTTTTCAGCATCTTGGAATATTATAAGAGGCCTAACTTTTGTGATGTTTCTTAAATTAAAAACACTGTCCTAGTAATATGCAATATGTGATTTAAAGTTTGGGTTGGAGTCCATAATTACACCTTAATTCTTTACTTCCACCTTGACTCTTAATGCTAAGGGATCAAATTTATTTAGAAGTCCCTTACTATGTTCTATTTTTGTCAACAACTGAGACTTCTGTTCAAAGTGGAAGAATCAAATCTGAGCTGACCCCAGTAAATAGACAATGCTCATTAATCAAGTAGTTGGTTCTACCAAATTTGACATTAAAGATTTTAAGATACAACAAAGACATCTTCTCTTTACTCCATGTTTCTAATGGAACTAGTTGTTTCCATCTTCACATCTTTTTTTGTCTAGCAGGGCACGCTTGCAAACATGCAGGCTTCTTCTTTAAGAGGAGCTATTACTTTATTTTATTTAAATGCCATTTGATTACTTTTTCTGTTGTTTTAATGGGAGTCGGTTTTCTGGGGTTAAAGTATTAAAGGCATAAGGGTTCCAATATCTTTATGAAATTATGCTTTTCATTTTTGAAGCTGCCAAAGGTTAACATTATTTTCTGGTCATTATTCATTTGTTTGTATTCTTCCCAATGTTTTTTCTTTCTAATTATAAAAAAAATGTATTTTGTATTACTTTTCTTCTTGTTTTTTAAACCTTTTCCATTTAATTAAAAGAAAATTATAATATGTTCAATACCTATTTTTTAGCAAACAGCATTGCCTTTTATATGACATGTATCACCCCGCTTTTGTTTCAGTGTAATGTTTGGGTGCTCCAGAGAAAATGTCACAAACTTAATTATCAGCTACAGCAGTTTGAATTTCAATGTTTCTCCAATCACTTTTGCCATATAGATCTAACAAAAAATTAAATAAATGTGTGCATTTGTGTAAAATAAATTAAACAAAGGTTCTGAGAAGCACTTGTTTACTACTGAAAACAGTACAGAAAAACATGAGCCACTAGGCTATAGGCACAGTCCACTTCTTAAGGTTTTGGTTGTTTTGAATAACAGTTTGCCACTTGACATGCAAGATCACAGTTATGACAGCTGCTGCTGGCAGGGGGGTTCTTAAAGCTGGAAAGACTTGGTGTGCGAGCTGAAAAACACTTTTGAAATAAACATCTACTTTTATCTCTTCATTTCCTGTGGGTAGATAATGAGGCACAAGCTGCTTTCTCTGGGTGTGGGAATATTTAAAATCCCTGCTACAAATAAGAAAAAAAGCACAAAACCTGTTAATGCTTTGGGATTCTTATCAATAAATACTTTTATGGTTAATTACAAATGTTAAAATGGTACTCTTCATTACTGCTTTGATGATATTCATTGTATTAAGGAAAGATGCAAAAATAAATAAATGTAAGATTTTCAGCAGTGAAGCATTCTTTATTAGAAACCTGTTCTGCATGTGTTGTCTCAAACAGTACAGAAACAGAATCCTATTATTTTTAACCTCTGTGTGATTTCTTCTATTTATAATTGTTACCAAAATATTAATAGCTCTAAAGAAAATATTTGCTTCCTGAAAAGCAGTAGTTTAAATTTAAATGAGATTTCTTCCTCATAGTTTAAAATTGTTGAATCTTAGCAATGTGCGTGTTTGTTATGGAAGGGCTGCAACTGGTCTCTAGAGGTCAGGAAGCAAAAAAGCAATCTTAATGCTTTGCTTTCTTTAAATTATTAATAAGCTTTTACTGTAGTTAAATGTAAAATGTCTCACATATATTCATTAACTGGATGATTTTAAATGATTTCTATATTTACATTATGCTGGCAATGAGCTCTAATTACTAATGTGTGGTACTAGAAAACCAACATGGCTCTGGGGTTCATTCATCCAACAAAATACTAGGTGAAAATTTTGCAAGTCACACAACTGAAGACACTAAACCTGTGCATAATAAAACTTTTAACATAGAGCAGTATTTCCTCTAAAATACTCCCTTATATCTAAAACCCTTAATATGGAGTTCATAATGAACAGTGCTATATAAAATAAATGAAGTAGGTTCGATAAATGAATGAAAGGATCAATATTTGTACATATGATGTTACCAGCCCAATCTTCCCATACTTGTGTATTTGGGTAAGCAGGTTCAGAAAATATATTATTTATAAGTATTATTATTATTAATTATTTTATAAATAACATTTTTAACTGGAAATTTTAAAATGTCCCCAAAAGGCTACTAATCTGCTGATAATAACCCTTAGCCAAACCCAGCTTAGGAGTCTATACTCCATAAATCTTTGAGACAAGCTTAACCCATTTTCAGTGGTACTTCCAGCTAAGGCTAAGAATCACTTCTTGCACCAGGTGTCCCTTCACTCTAGAGTCTTGCATTGCCTTAAAAAGGCCATGCCATGCCACCCATCATGTCAGTCCTTTTAAAATGACAGTATGGTTCCTCCTTTAACAAAGATGAAACCACTCTTGTTTCAATGCTCCATGTCTTCATTCTTCTTCCATCAGGACAGTAAGCTTGCCTTAGTGTCTAAGTTCTAAGCTGCATCTCCTTCCCTGCTTTCCAGATATTGCTATCTAAAGTTCTTCCATGGTATCTGTGCTAAAAACTATTAACTGACTAAAATGATTTTTTTTTGTCTTCAATAAATTTTAAATTTTTATTTTTATGGAATTAGATTTTATACATTTTTCAAATTTGTTTTCAAGTTTTGTGAAGATACTAAAATTTTTGTCATTTTATTTTAAGTGTGTCACAATGGAGATTTTGAGTCTTAGCATTTAGTTATCTCCCAAGATGTACTAAGAAAAAGCTACATTATAAATTTCACTACAATGACCCAGTCCTTTGTCTCAGATCCTGAAATGATCTTAGACAAGAGCACTTATTTTTCAACATTCTTGTTACAATTCATTGCTTTGCCTCTTGGATAGATTTTCAGTCTTAGCTTTTTGGTTCTGGTTATACTTCAAGCTTTTTGGTAATTCCTATTCAGTAGTGCTTGGTATATCATTCAACTCAGAGCCCCTGAAGCTCTATACTCATATCAAGATCAGACCATACAGTAGACCTCTGTAGCATTTTATTAATTGGACATGTTTTTTACATCTTTTTATCAGGGTCGATGTAATGGAGTAGTTAAACACTTTAACCTTGCCCCAAAAGATGAACTGATTAAACAGCACTTTGATTAAGGCCAAAGGACAATCACTTAGCCTTAATTTTATAACTTCGTCCTAATGCCTTAGGAGATTGATTGCTTTATAATACACTTCTCCATGATGCCAGCCATTTGTTTTTACTGAATTTTAGCAATTCTGCAGAATATGAAGGTTCACTGAAAGCATGATAAATACCTATAGATCTAGACATTAAGTACAAGGACAGCTTCATGCAAAGTAAACCCAAGAATAGGGGGATATATTGTCAAAACTGCACTGGACGAATCTTATGAAGTTCTGTGTCCCTTAGCAGCTTCTCATAATTCCCCTCATTCCTTCTGTCATAACTCCAGTATCTATCAGTATCTCCCAATTGCTGCTTCAACCCAGCTTTCAACACATTATGAGGTCTCTATACACTATGACACTGGCTATGCCTCTACCTCCTACACAGTCTCATCTATAGTCACATGAACCTCCAGTTGGAAGTGAGTGGTACACATCCTCTGTGGCAGAACCAAGACCCACTATCTCCATTCTTCTCACTGCTGAATCAGTTTTGGGTAGCACTTGATCATCAGCTCCATGTTTGCCCTTCATGGATTTACCTCAATGTTAGCACAAGTTAAAATACAATTTCAGGATTTTGTTATACAAAGTGTTTATAAAATGCTTTGCTTTGCAATGATGCCTGTTTTTGCAGACAAATGGTTTATTTATTGTTAAAACTGTGGTAATTTGTTTTACTGTATTGTAGAATTGCATCTCATACATAATTTAGAAATCTTATGTTAGGTTAGTGGGTTTTTTCTGTAATAAATGTATTTTCCATAGATAAATAAATACATGTTAAGTTGTACATTTAGATCATTTTGTATTATCTGTAGTATACTATTGACAGGGGGATGCTTATTTTGTGGCATAATGAGAAAATGGATATTACAGTGTTGACAGAAAAACAAGAGTGAAAGTTATGAGAATGAGGACATTAAGAGATGCCACTGCAGAGTGAATTAGCTTGATGTGCCCTATTGTATACATTCATGGTTGTTAAATAAACTGAAATGGCATGTAACATAAGAACAAGAATGCTCTCCTCATTATGTATTAACAACTCTCCTTTAATATCCTGATCCTGAAGGAGCACATACAAAAATCCAATCAGATTGTTTGAAAAATGTCATCCATTTTCAGTTCTTTTTCCTATTTACCTGCATAACTAGAGATTCTTGTATTTCTAAAATGTGGGCTTAAATAAAAACTATACTTTTATAGTTATGATATGGTGCTGATGTTTCCCATAAGAACTGGGCTTTGAGATTAATTTAAGTTGGAGCATATTGTTTTCAATTAAGAATTGTCATGAAATGTGTATTGGGGCCCGTGACAGATTACCACAGGTGCAGGCAGGTTTTAAAATTCAGACATTGTGGGCGTGGGTTGGAGCAACTTGTGGCCACAGAGACTTAATGAGCGAATAGTCTGATTAAACATTCACATGCAGAAGACCAATAGGCTCAGCCATCCCTCATTGGCGCTCCATAGATTGTATAGTGTGCCTGCACCCACAAAGAGTACAAAAAGGTCTGAGATCACTGGTGTGAGAGACTTTGGAAGAGGCAGAATTGGCTTGGTTGAACATTTTTTTTTGAAGGAGCTTGACCAAGTGCCATATAGACTCCAAAAGCCCTGCAGTCTTGTCCTTTGAGCTGTGGACCGGGTGAGATACAGAGAAGCCAGTGGATGTGGTTGAAGGAGGGAGTTGTGTCCATATCCAGTAGATGGGCAGGATGCTCTGGGGTTTGCAGCTGTCATTGTGATGAAGCTTAGATCCCTTGGTGGGATCGGAATGCAGTGATCTTTGTCATGACAGGAGCATAGTATAGTGGCATCAGTTTAAGGGCAAGGTGCCATGAGATCTGTAGGCAGCCACAGTTTGGGTCATCATGGTAGACCATGGGATGTGATGGACAGACATGGACAGGAAAGCTAGCTGGGAAGAAAGAAATGGTTTTATCTACTCACCATTTTGGATTTTAACTTATTTATTAACTTGTCCATTTGCATGTATTTGTTGATTAAGTTTTATCTCCCATGAACATTTGTTTTAATGGACTATTTATTTATTTATTAACTTGCACTTTTCCTTGAACATTGATTGTTTTTGATTTTAATAAAAACACTTTGCACATTTCCACTATTCTTTGTTGTTTTATGTCCTCATTCGCCCTAGTTCACCTATGACTATCAAAGTCTCGGGTTCAAGAAAGCATGCCAGCTGAAGGGTGACCAGTGCATCACAACAGTTATGTATGAAAGTGCAACTTTGAACATTATATTTGCAAATATATTGGTCACTGTTCTATATTAATTTGAAGATGTGCTTAAACTCAAACAAAATATTCTGCAGAGTGTGTTAAGAAAATGTTATTTTGAAGTAAGATTAACTGGTAGAAAAAAAGAGAATAAACTTCAATAAAATCTATATCTTATCTTAGTTGCTGTAAAATTTCAGCAAATTCTTGTTTATATACAACAACAACAACAACATTTATTTATATAGCACATTTTCATACAAAAAAGTAGCTCAAAGTGCTGTACATAATGAAGAAAAGAAAAATAAAAGACAACATAAGAAATTAAAATAAGACAACATTAGTTAACATAGAAAAAGAGAAAGGTCCGATGGCCAGGGGGGACAGAAAAAACAAAAAAAAACTTCAGACGGCTGGAGAAACAAATAAAATCTGCAGGGGTTCAGAGGCCACGAGATCGCCCAGTCCCCTCTGGGCATTCTACCTAACATAAATGAAATAGTCCTCTTTGTATTTAGGGTTCTCATGGAAGGACTTGATGATGATGGGCATGCAGACTTCTGGCTTTTAATCCATCATTGTTGGAACATCGCGGTGCTTTGAGTAGATAGTGGTGGCGCAAGCCACCACCAAAAGGACACCGGAAAAAGAAACAGAAGAGAGAGTAGGGGTTAGTACAGTTTTTAGAGCCACCATGAATAGTTATTATAATGAATTGGATATACAGAGCATCACGATTAAATTACAGCGAAGTTATGAGAAGGCCATGTTAAAATAATGTGTTTTCAGCAGTTTTTTGAAGTACTCCACTGTATTAGCCTGGCATAAGCTACACTAGCCTGGTATAAGACTAGTCCTTATTGGGTCATAGACAAAAAAGCCTCCTCTGAAAAAGACAATGATGGTAAGGGAAGAGAAATAAATAATGCCAAAAACAGATGCAAAAGAACATTTACTATTGATTTTAAACAGCATATATGGGGTTAGTCAAAATTATGTTAACATTAATGGATTATTTTTATCTCGACCACACCTTTCCAGGTTGATGGATAGGTCGAGATGGACCAATGCCATGGCCTCCAGACTCCCCTGATTTGACACCCTGTGATTTCTGGTTATGGGGTATGGTGAAGGACCGTGTGTGTAGCAGGAATGTTCGTGATATCAATGACCTGAAGGGCAGAATATGGTTTGTGGTATCATCTATTCCCTGCATAATGTTTGTCCAGGCTTTAAATGGTATAGTTGCTCATTGGTTTTTGTGTGTTGAACATGACGGCGAACAGGATGAGACATTCCTGTAAATCATCTTGCACATATGAAGTATGTTTTGTGAATAAATTGTTTCCGCCATTCAAATGTTAATATATATATATATATATATATATATATATATATTGTCATGCACAAGCGCATGGGGAATGGCTTAAGGACCTGACAGGTGCCGCGACAAGTCGTGCCAGGGGACAATGGTGGGGTACTTTCCTCTCTTTTCTTCTTCAGAAAAAACGAAGCACCACCGCCATAAACATTATTGGAAGACTCTTGATACCACCCCCTTCCGGGTTTCTTTTTTACCTCTGGTCCCTCAATGATGACATCACTTACCCATCAACCATCACGGCTTTTCCCCATCGTTTCATGACTTCCTGTCCTCCATTATAAATTGTCCGACCTGCTTTTGTTTCATGGTCTGTTGTACTTGGATAGAAAACACTGACGAAACCTAATTTTGCTTTACAGTATACGGGGCCTAAAAACCCCAAACATTTATGCTTGTGTCTGCTTTTTTACTATATATAGTAATATAGAGAAGAATGTTAACTTGAAGAGAAAGCTATTGAAAAGAGTAAGTAAGTTTAAATAAATATCTAGGATCAGTGGTAGACCAAGACAGAAAATTAGATGCAGAGATAACCCACAGAGTGCAGAGTGTATGGAAGAGTTGGAAGAAGTTATCAGGTGTGGCAGACAGCCAGGGCCCATACCTGACTGAGATGCCCCTGTGATGGAAGGACTGGGGGAGAGGGCATATTCAGGGCAATACCTCCCCTAGAAAGCAAGAGGGCAACACCCCTGGCTCACAGCGGGGCCACAGTTTTGGAGCTTAGAAGCACAACCCTGCTGGGGCCTGTGGCCACTGCCAGGGGGAGCATGGACAGTTTCAGAACCCAGGGATGCAGCACTTCCGGGTGATCTGGGAGCACCTGGAACATTTCCAGGTGCCTTGTAAAAGGGGCCGCCTCACTCCATTTGAGGAGCCGGAGTCAGGAGGAGGTGGACAAAGTTTGCAGCAAGAGGAGTGATGGCGGCAGAGGAAGAAGAAAAAAGGACTGTGTTTTACTATTGGTGCTGTAGTGACTGTGCTGTGAGCGTGGGGAAAGCGTTGCCCACGCAGAAAAGAAAATGAACGTGTGTGCTGTAAAGTAATTGTGTCTGCCTGTCTGTGTCAGGTAGGGTGGCTGGTACGCCCCTGGTGGTCCACACAGGGCTTTGAGTGATTGAAGAATTAAGGCAAAGGATAAAGGCAAAGATTTTAAGACAGTTGTAAGACCAGCAATGACATATGGAACTGAGACAAAAATAAAATAAAATAAGGCACAGGAGAAGAAGTTGGACGTGGCAGAAATGTGAATGTTAAGATGAATGTGTGAAACAACAAAAAAGGACAGAATAAGAAATGAGACGATCATAGGTACAACAAAAATGGAAGCAATATCTAAGAAAGTACAGGGAAGTAGGTTGAAGTGGTATGGAGATGTGATGAAAAGAGACAATGGAGACAATGAAAAGAGTGATGGAAATGAAAGTACAGGGAAAGAGAAAGCAAGGAAGGCCAAAGTGGGGGTGGACGGATAAAGTAAAAGAGGATTTGAAGGAAAAGGTTCTAACTGGGAAGAAGGTGCAGGACAAAGCTTTATGAAGAAGGTTGATCAAGCTTATTGACTTCACATACAAGTGGGAAAAGATGAAGAGCAAGATATTCAGTACATGACAGTCTTTTAAAAAATGAACCAGCTTTGTTTAAATAGAACAAACATAGGCACCAGTGAAAAAAACACTTGCTTAATGATCAAAAGTATGATTCTAATTTTCAGTTTTGTTAGTGGGCAATGTACATATGTTTTATGAAACACAGAACCTGTAGTTGTCTTCTTCTTCATGCAATCTGCTAAATTCTGCTGTGTATCAATAGCTACAAACTGCCACAAATACAGAAATACTCCGTTAGTCCTACACTTGGCATCAACATTTCTTCAATTCCCTGCAATTTAGTGAACACATTGTTTATTTTTCTAATCTCTTTCCCTTTGCAGAAGGGTGGATTTACTATGTTGTGCTAACACCAGTAAACATTCATTCGGTATCTCAAAATGATACCAATGTTCCTATAAAAATATTTCTGCACGGGAAATGCAACCTTACAATTAGGTTTTCAGACAAGGAATAGAAGACAAACTTATATAGAAAAATATTCTTCAGTCTGCATAAACCACAATCTTATTAATTCTAAAATTGTGAATCTCAATTTGCACAGCCAGATTTATATCCTAGATTAGACTCTACCCACCAGAAATGTTTTCAAGCACCTGCCACTCAAGTTGGCATGTACCAATAGGAGATAATCAGAATTAACCTTCACCTTTTAATATTCTTTTTATGGGTTAACAACAGATCGAACACTAGAAATGAATGAATTTGCTGAATGCATCATTTTGCTCAAAAGTTGCAATATGCCAGCTAAAGTACAATGGTAAATTATGGCATGTATTGCTTAAATTTAGATTTACACTATGAAGATGAAATAATTTTTTTAGCATATGCAGGATCTTCTTAATTCCTATCATCAGCTAGCTTTTTATAATAATTAATAAAATGCTTAATTGCTATGATACTCTCTCTAATAAACATGCTTACACAAGTAAAATGTGTGTATTACAAAAAAAGTTCAAAATGAAAAACAAAAGTGTTGAAAAAAATAAAGCCCATCTATTGGTCTGCAATGGAAACTCTATAGTGTGTTCCCTTTCTTTGTCATTGCAATACTATTTTTACAGTTATTTTTTAAATCAGAAATTAAGGCATGATTGAAATAAATTGTGTGACTCCCATTACTGAACTATTGTTTGATTGCCAGATCTACTGAGTCTTGATTTAACATTTGTACTCTGCAGAAAGTAACGACTTGTCTCTTTAAAAACATTTTTAGAAATGGGAAAATACATCACAGAAAAACAAGTTAACTATGAATTACACAAATTGTGTGGTCCATCAGCCTCATTGCACAGCAGGGCCTAGTAGATGAACGTTCTGCTAAACTAATATTGAATGAAATGTATTTACTTCTTAGTCAAATGAGACCCTAAGATTGAAATATTATAAGATCTTTTTCTAAGTATTTTTTATTCCAGTTTTGCTTATTTGGCAGTGAAATATGAAACTGAGATATCCATAAAATGAAAGAAATGTTCTCTTTTATGGCATTTTTATGGCTTCCAAGTTTGTGGCGTAATGTAAATGACAGGTCTTTCTTGCTGTTTTGTTTATTAGAGTAATTATGAACACAATGGGTGAGCTGACTAAACACACAAAGTAATGAAACTACTAATGTATATAATCCCTCAGAGGGGAATGACAGCTAAAAAAAATCCTGCTAGAATAATATGAAGTATTCAATACTAATTTTGCTAAGCATATAATACAGAAGATTAAGAACTTTCTTATGTAAATTAAATAATGATAGGTATTAAGTAAACCAAGTAAGAAAAATATTTATGTTTATGTATATGCAGAAAACACTTACTCGTCTAGTCTTTAAACATCTTCTTGTCATTATTGTGATCATTCTGCAGTCTGCTGTAGTACAAGGATTAAAGCAGCAATACGCAAACAATATGCATAGTGTATTTTAAAAAAATACAAACAACAGTGATTTTTCTGTCAGTCAGTCATTTTCCAACCCGCTATATCCTAACACAGGGTCTGCTGGAGCCAATCCCAGCCAACACAGGGCACAAGACAGGAACAAATCCCTGGGCAGGGCACCAGCAGGACACACACCAGGGACAATTTAGGATCACCTAACCTGAACGTCTTTGGACTGTGAGAGGAAACCAGAGCACCCGGAGCAAACCCACACAGACACAGGGAGAATATGCAAACTCCATGCAGGGAGGACCCAGGAAGCGACACCCGGGTCTCCTTACAGCGAGACAGCAGCGCTACCACTGCGCCACCATGCTGCCCTGTGATTTTTCTGTTTCAATGATTATTCAGTGAATCTACTACTTATCTATGATTAACAATCAGTAAGACTTTGGTGCAGAAGCACTGGAAATAATCTATAGGTCCATACATGTATTAGGCACTTAGAGGGCAAACTTACAGAAACATTTAAAGGACTAGAAATCAGCTGGTAACCACCAAAGAACATATGCCAGCATGTGACATGCTGTCTGCCAATTCTGTTAAGTTAAGGTTTACTTCAGAAGAGCGTCTCATCAACTGTAGTGATACAAGTTAGAATCATCCAATAGAAGCACAGTCCATCACAACTACCAATAATAGCATTAATGCTGTCACTTTAAGATCTACCTATTGGCTGTTCTGTCTTACAAAGAGACAAAATATTTTTGATGAGAGTGGACCGGCAGATGGATGTAGTCAAAAAACAAACAGAGTTTTTTGAACCAAACAATCAAGACTATCTTTTGCCAATTTAAATTTCGTACAATAAAGGTAAATTTAACACAAACATTAGGAAGTTTTCCTTTACACAAAGAACCATGGACAGTGGGACTTTAGGGTCTTTCAAAACTAAACTTGATATTATTTTGGAAGAATTAACTGGATAGGATTGGTGAGCTTTGTTGGGTTGAATGGCCTGCTGTCATCTAGATTGTTCTAATGTTCTCATGTTCAATTCCAAATTGCTAATCAAGAATCAAAGTAGCTAAGCCAGAAGTTTATTTTGTTGATCCAAAGAAACATCACTTTAGCATCATTAACTTGCACTATGTTTATTCAAATCATGTATACTTAAGGGATGTGCATACTGTCTTTTATATAGTTGCTCCAATGATATCACACTTATTATATAATAATAAAAACATTATACCTTTTTCCAGGAGACTGGGAAAGAACAAGTGTAAAAAATGAATCCCTTTGGAATGGATGCATATAATGTAATAAAGGAACCAGGAACTACTATATACTATATTAACACCCCCGTGCATAGAATAAGACCTCCCACCTACCTCTATGCCAGAAACAATATTGATCAGTATTGAGGACAGCATTTCCATAATATATAAAACCATTTTACAGACCTTCCCCTTCAAAGATCCAAGAGTACAGTGGGAAAAGGATCTCACTCAACATATCAGAAAAGGAGTAGAAGGTAGCAATGTAGAGAATTCACTCGAGCTCCATATGCGCAAAGCATACAATTATTCAACTCAAAATTATATATCAAGCACATCTGTCTCATTTAAAATTATCCAAAATGTTTCCAGGACAAGATCCAACCTGTGAACGCTGCAATCAAGTTCCAGCCTCACTGGGTCAAATGTTCTGGACTTGCACCAAATTAACATCATTCTGGACCAAAATCTTTAAATGCCTGTCAGACAGCCTTGGTGTCACAATCCCTCCTAACCCATTAACAGCTGTGTTTGGTGTACTTCCAGATGGGCTTAAAGTGGAGAAGGACAAACAAACTGTAATTGCCTTTACTACACTATTGGCATGTAGACTTATCTTGCTCAACTGGAAGAATCCTAACTCTCCTATTCAAAGTTAGTGGGTAACTGATGTTATATATTAATTAAAATTGGAAAAAATCTAATTCACACTTAGAGGATCGGTACAAAACTTTTTCAAAACCTGGCAGTATCTAATCAATAAAATTTTAGAATAAGCACTTAAATTGAGGGAGCAGGTTCTCTCTCCTCTTTTTTTACTGCATTTATCTTTATTAATTTATCTGTTTACTTATTTTTACTAGCTTAAAGTTTTACTCTGCTGACCTAGCTCTCTTTCTATGCCTTCTGATGGTCTGAGTTGGCTTCAGTTGCCATAACACACTTGAACCCAGGAACATTGATAGTCATTGACAAACAACAGGCTAGAGATGACATAGAAGTGTTTTTATTATTAACAAAATGCAAATCATGCAGTGATCTTCAATAAATAATTTAAAATGTTCCAATAAATATGGAGATATAAATGGGTAAAATGCAGGAGAGATATAAACAGTCATTTATAAAATATTCATTCAAAAGGACAGTTTTCTTTAAAATTAATGAACAAATCCCAGGAGTTTATTGAATAAAATGATACTGCAGTGTTGCGGAGAATGGAAGAGGTAATCCACAATGAAGCATACAAAGACACTATTGCCCAGACGTCACTGGCCCCGGTGGACAATATTCACTGCTCTAGTCACCACTGCATCACCATAAACACCAACCACCAACGTCTCTGAATTTTTCACCAGCAATTTCCAGATATCACTACTCTGTGGCAACAGAGCATACCACTGCCTCAACGCATCATGCTCTATGCTGTCCAGCAGGTATTCCCAGCAATACTCTGCAATCTATGATCCAGACTGCTGCAGCCAGCTCACATCCTCACGATGTTTCTATGATGGCTCATTCCTGCCTCGCCTCCCATAAATCTCCTGCCACTCTCTCTCTTCTAGATTGCTCATTCCATCAAATTCTTTAAAGAAAAAAACTCTCTTTCCATTGCTCTATGGATCAAGTTCTCCAACTCTCTCAATCCCCATTTTCATTCTCCTCCCGACACCTCTCCCTTTCCTGTCTTTCTCCTGGCTCTGCATCTTTCTCGATTCCCCATTCTACTTAGGGCTTCTCTTTATATTACTAGGGATGCAAGTGCGCTGATTACTGACCCCAGATAGCTACTGACGCAATCGACTGAACCGCACCTGTGTACACATGAATGCCTGATCAACTAATCACCCCAATCAATACCCCGGAGCTGCTCTGCCATACTCCCATGCACACCTACACCCCTAAGAACCCCAAGCTCTCTGTATTTATTTATTTATAACCATGCATCACCATTGACCCCGAATATGTCTCATTACGTGCCCTATATGTGATTTCCTGTATTTTCAACCCCTTTTTGCTAGTAACTCTTCCACTGTTAAATGACAACTGTCATGGCAGAAGTCTGTTCCTAAATAAAACTAATATTTGATAATTTAGTGCTCAGTTTTGAGACACAGTTTGATTCTATCCTCCAAAGAAAGAACTTATGCTTGTCATGCTTCCCTTTGTTTTATTTTATCATACATTGCCTAGCTCTTGTCACTATTTTTTTTCCCCTCATTCTCAATATTTTATCGCTTCCTAGGATTGCTTGTGATGCTCCACCAGTGGACTCATTCAAAACTCATTTAAAGGCTCCCCTCTGTTCTTTTGCTTTTAAGTCCACTTGAATATCACTATATTCTTTTTCCAATTTTCTACAACAATTGAATTAACCCCAAATGTACCATGCTATCTCTCTACCATGCTATTATCATCTGCTTCAGTATACTACATCCCTGCATTTCAATTATGTACACTTTAGTCTTCCCTCAATTTCCATCATCTGTCTCACTACTGTTAACACTGCATCTTGATAACACAGGCTATATATAACCACTAGACATTAATTTCACTTGCCTGCCATTTGGTAAGTATGTTTATGAAGAAACCAGAACAGACAGCTGCCACCATATGGGGAGTGTGGCCTTAGTGTGGATGACATGGGGACACAGGATGGGTTTGTTATGCTCACCTCTGTGTAGTATGAAATCAGGATAAGTTACCACTATTTATTGCAATTCAGTTTATTTTTGAATAGTACCCTTCACTGAATAAACAGTCAGAATGCTATAGCAACCTTAAAACTATAACAGAAATTACATTGTATATATACTGTACGTAAAAAATGTAAATTAGGTTAAAGCACAGTAAAACAGAGCCATTTATGATGATGGGTAATGTGCTATGAGCAGGGCCAGCATGTGGAGTGAGGGCAGTACTTGTTTAGGGCAGCATACAAAATAATAACAAAAAAGAGATAACTATGAATCTCAAAAATGTACTTACATACTCTCTTTAAAAATCATGAAAAATTATTTTTTTCAGTTTAGAACTTTCCAATTTCACAGAACAAAGTTCACACTGCAAGCTTTCAAGAAATTGGTTTATGCAGATTTTGAAGATTCCTTTCAGTGCAAGGCATTCATTTCCCTGATTTTCAAATATCTACAAATAAAATGTTGTTGTTTATTTTAGATTTTTTAATGTATAATTAAGTAAATAAAATGTTATGGCAGAATGAGCAAAATAATCAATTAATGCATATTCTAAGAAAAGGAATGGCACCATTGGAAATTCTGAATTTTGCACAAAAAATAATTTAGTGGTTCATAATACTTTTACCATTCCTGTTTCTGTTTCAAGTGCAGAACACACTTTCTCAGAAATAAAGTTGATTTAAGCTTAGTTGCTTTCCATCATGGCTCTAGAAAAGGTGACAAAGTTAGGAGTATTAGCAACCAAACATGAAATTTGTAAGGTGATTAACTTTGACAATATAATACACTGTTTTATCAGGGAAATTATCAAAAAATTGTATTGTAATAATATTTAAATAATGCAGTATTGGTTTGTTTGTTTTGTTTTAGTTTGTATAGATTATAACAGGGTAGTGTGTAGTAGAGTGTTGTAGCATGTTAGCCATAATGGATGCAATGAGAACTCAAGCAAAATGACTCCTTTTATTGTCTAACTGACAGATTACAATATGCAAGCTTTCAAGGCGACTCAGGCCCCTTCTTCAGGTAGAGGCATTACATTACATTACATTACAACCTGCCTGAAGAAGGGGCCTGAGTTGCCTTAAGAGCTTGCATATGGTAATCTGTTCAGTTGGACAATGAAAGGTGCCATTTTGTTTGCCTTCTAACTGAGCAGTGAGAAATAAAACTTTAAAACAATTATTTCATCATTTTTTTTAATTATTTGACAAAAATGTGCAAATCTTTATTAAATTATTCATTACAAAATTAATCACCTTTTTCATGTTACGTATTTGTTTTCATGCATTACAGTGTTCATAGAAATATATATTTTTAAAATTTTATATGTAAGGCTATATGGTCAGTGATACAGTATACTCAGACCAGGCTTGCTGCTCTTGCTTATGTTTAAATCTCCTTTTTATGTGCTTTTGTTCATTTTACTAATTTTTGATTATTGTTATTTATTTAAAATATGTATTTTCTGTTAATTTAATTTCTATGTGGTCAATTGTATTACCTTGGAGTCAACCGTTTGTAGTTCATTTGAATGTGCTCTGGTCGATTTTGGTGGGTCTCACAAGTATTTGTGTTTTTTTAGGATTTTGTGCTCCGATTCTGAACTTACAGTATTTCGCTCTTTATGGGATTATACTAGTGGATTTCATTTTGGGATTTATTTAGGTTTACATTTAACTTTAAGTAGACTTTATTATCCCAGAGGGAAATTTGTTTGCAGCAGGAAAATATAAAAACAGAAGACATTGTTACAGAGATCCAACAGATAAACAAAGACACAATATTTGACAACCAATGTGATTGCATAAACACACATTCAAGATCAATACAAAGAAGAATAATTACTTTTAACAGTATATGAAACAATAATACAGAATTTAACATTTAGCAGCATCCCTACAAGTAACAGAATTTAAAATGTGTATAGCGCTAGGAATAACAAGTTCTTAAATCTGTTATTTGCCGTAGATTTCTTTTAGGTAAGTTCTTTTGGTAATTTTTGCTTCTGTTATCTATTTCTGTTGTCTTTTTCTTCTCTTCAAATCATTCCTTTTTTTCAATAGAGATGACTTTTTACATTGTTCTGTACAAGCCAGGAGTAGACAGTAATCTCCTCCCTTTTGGGGTATTTTGAGTGTATTTTGGGACATTTCAGAATATATTTTTGAACTTGGAGAGTTAAGCGCATGTTTACTCAGTGTTATGTCTCTCCTCATCTCCAAAAGCAAAAGTGTTTTTTTAATGCATTTCATTTCAAATAAACACTGTGTTCATATGAGCAAATAATATATACTGTAGCATATCACTTAAGGTTATTTACACATTAAAAATAATTAATTTCTTTATAATAATTCCATTTATATGAATGAAAGCTCATTTTTGACAGCTTGTTCTTTACTAAGAGGCCACTTTCGTTAAGTAAAGCTTTCCCCACTCTATAATGGGCTGAATAATCAGTGACATCACTAAACGCTTGGATTATATTTAAAGACTGCAAGACTATCAAAGTCCTCAAGTAGAGAAGAGGACAATGAATTCAGAAGATAACAATGAACTCATATTAAAGCTATAATCTCTTAGTCAAAACATTTCATTTCAACTGAGCAAATGAATAAATAATCCTCACTGAAGAGTAAACCGAGTTTTAAAATATCTGGAACTTAAAGTGGAAATAAACGAGCATCTCATTATTTAAACTTTAATGGTGTGAGAAAATTTATGATTGACATGCAGCAGAATAAAGCTATGGTGATTAGTTTTAGTATTTATAAGTTTTGTAAGGTTACTACAGAGCATTATGGGATACCTAGCATTGCTTACAGTGTTTCTAAATAATTTACATAAGCTATTTTCTTTTCAGCAATATTTTCATTGATATTCTTATAAGACGTTGACAGTTTGTAAACTGTGAACTTCCTTTTATTTTATGCAATGTAAGGAACAATCTGTATCAGCTTGTTACATTCTGTGATGATCCCAAACAAACTGCAGACTTAACTTTAGCTGACTCCTCACTCGAACTGAGAAGTCTTACAGACACTTTGCATCAGTATCTGGTCCGCACTCTTTATTGCTACAATGCAGTAAATTGACAGGCCTGTCATTTGCAGAGCTGTCTTCCTGTGTGTTGATATTCCCCAGGCACATATAAAGACATTTTAACTGTGTGTCAAGTCTCCATAATAAGTGACTATATTTCTTTTTCTGACATCAGGATACCAATATAAGCCACATCACTTATATGCTTGACTTAAATGCTCTCAGTGTAAGCTCATGGGTTCTGCTTCCTAAGCTCATTTTAATTATTGTTGTAATTTTAAGAAGGCCTTCATCTAAAGATCATAAAAATGCACAAATGACAATTATTTACTCTTAATAATTACTACTAGGATTATTATAGTGTTAAAAATTATAGTACTATCTTAAGTAGGCTGAAATCTCTGGCATCATTACTAGCACTGCATCATGGTGCAGACAAATGACAATTATTTAAGAAGAATATGATGAAGGTCAGAAAAAAGCATTCTTCATTGGCAATTACATGTCCACCCTAAGTTATACCAACATCCACCCCAAAATATAAAGAAAAGAAAGGCGGTTTTAAATACTTAATAAAGACAGTCAAAGCAATTACTAAAATGTATTAAATAGCACAATCTCAGCAAAAGGGTTAACAAGAGTATGCTAAACTAAAATAATGAGTTCTCAAACTTGACTTGAATGCTCTCAAAGGAAACTCATGGGTTCTGCTTCCTAAACTCATTTTAATTATTGTTGTAATTTTAAGAAGGCCTTCATCTAAAGATCACAGAAATGCACACTGAAGCATTACAGAGTTCTGCACAGTGGAGGTGGGAGTTATCTATTTATGCTTTTATAGGTCAAAACATCCATTCACCCATTTTCTAACCCACTGAATCCGAACACAGGGTCATAGGGGTCTGCTGGAGCCAATCCCAGCCAACACAGGGCGCAAGGCAGGAACGAATACCGGGCAGGGTGCCAACCCACCGCAGGACACCCCCACACAGACTCCCACACACCAAGCACACACTAGGGCCAATTTAGAATCGCCAATGCACCTAACCTGCGTGTCTTTGGACTGTGGGAGGAAACCGGAGCACCTGGAGGAAACCCACGGAGACACGAGAAGAACAGGTCTGCTTACTGCGAGGCAGCAGTGCTAACACTTCGCCACTGTGCCGTCCTAGGTCAACACAAAAATGTTTAATTTGACAGTAAATTAAATCTACTGATTTAAAAATTTGACTTAAATACACTTAGGAATGATTGGGGTGCTTGACTGATCATGCATATACAGTGATCCCTCGCTATATCGGACAATGGGTCTTTTAATTTATGGTACATGCTTCCTCAGTTGGTTTGCCCAGTTGATTTCATACAAGGGACGCTATTGGCAGATGGCTGAGAAGCTACCCAATCAGAGCACGTATTATAATATGTATTAAATAAAACTCCTCAATGATATATGATATGCTTCCCGCTTGATGCTTCACATACTTAAAATCCCGAATAGCACCTATTGATTTTTGATTGTTTGCTTTTCTCTCTCTTTCTGACATTCTCTGACATTCTCTGCTCCTGAAGGAGAGGGTGTGAGCAGAGGGGCTGTTTGCACACTGGCCTAAAGGATACGGACGCTCCTCTAAAAAATGCTGAAAGACTACCTTCACATTGCTCCCTTCCTTACAGCTGCTTTGTCGGGCGGTGCTTTGCATACTTAAAAGCCAAACAGCACCTATTGATTTTTGATTGTTTGCTTTTCTCTCTCTGTCTCTCTCTCTCTCTGACTTTATCTGCTCCTGACGCTCACTCCTTTGAAGAGGAAGATATGTTTGCATTCTTTTAATTGTGAGACGGAACTGTCATCTCTATCTTGTCATGGAGCACAGATTAAACGTTTGAAAAAGAGACTAGTGTTTGTTTGCAGTGTTTAAAAGTCCCTCTGTCTACAAGGGTGTTATTTCATGTCTAGAGGGCTCTAATTATGTTTAAAAACGTATTTAGAAGGTCATAAACAGGTTTTCTATGCTCTAACTATGAAAATATTTGATTTATAAATAAAGAATCCTACTTTGCAGAAATTCATTTATCGCAGTAGAGTCTGGAACTGATGAACTGCGATAAACGAGGGTTGACTGTATGTGCAAATGTAAGCATATCAGTCAGGTGCCTCTTTCACACCTCAGAGTGGGCAAAGTACCACACCTGTGCCCATTCAGTCAATGTAAAAGGAGCTTGCATAGCAGAGATGGGGGAAGAAAAGAAACAGAATCAGAACAGAGAGAAATGGAAGGAATGGAGGTTAAAGGCAAAAAGGATAGAGAGAGGCAGGTGGATAGGAAAGTGAGCTCCAGGGAAGAAGCACATGGTCGACGGTTGAGGGAGTTGAGGGTTGCTCTCTGTTGAGCAATCTGGGAGCAGGAGCATCCAACTACTCCAGGAGGACTCCCCCGCAAGAATCAGAGGGTGTAAAGCTTGGGGCTGTCCCCTGTACATGACTACAGACTGGCAACAGGAGCCAGAGTGTGATCAAAGGGTTGTCTGTGCCTGCTGGTGGAAGCCTCCTCCTGCTGTGGAATCCAAACAGGATAAGCCGGGGAGACGCTGGATTTTAGAAAGCGGCATTGAGGCTCATGGTTTTAAAAGAATACAGTATGTTTGCCCTTGGATTTTAACCTTGTTTTATGAGTATATTTATTGCTTTTAACCTCCACATTCTTATTGATGATTGACTTGATGCACTGCACTAATTGCACTTTGTTTTTGGATTTATTTTTTGCACCAAACCTTTCTAAATGTATGTGTCCTCATTTGCCCAGCTCATCTTGGTCTATGACTGTCGACAGTTATGGGTTGAAGAGGCTCCCATAATAAAGAAGGGAGCATGGCGCCAACCCAGACCATCACAAATGGTGGTTGCAGTGGTGGGATGAGCCATGGAGGTGAGGAATGAAGAGCAAAAGAAGAAACAGCAAGTGTGTTTAAGTTTATGAACACACCCACTCAAGCCTGAGAAAGAATTTTTAGAATTTTAAACTTTTAATGGACTGTTTATTTATTGCTGATTTTATTGTCTTTAAAGTTCTTATTCTTTTAATGTCCGGTTTTAGAAGGGTGCTTGGGATTTTTTTTTATTGAAGGGTTTGCTTTAGTGCTTTTATTGTTTTAGTGCAGAGTGAGGGCCATGCCACAGACCTGGGCCACCAGTTGCACTGGTGCTTAGATGACTGCGCATACACGTGCAAATGCAAGCTGATCAGTCAGGTGTTTCGTTCTCTCCTCAGACTTGGCAAAGCACCACACCTGCGCCCAATCAGCCAATATAAAAGAAGTCTGTATAGCAGAGATGGGGGGAAAAAGAAGTAGAATCAGAACAGAGAGAAATAGAAGAAATGCAGGTTAAAGGAAGGAAGGACAGAGAGAAGTGAAGGAATGAGATAAAGTCGGTGTGACACATAGGGGAAACAGGTGGAGAGAAAAGTGAGACCCAGGCCTGGCAAATGGAGTCAAAAAGAGAGAATATTAGTAAAAAGTGACTCAGTTCTGTATCTGAGTTAATAATCTTTAAGCAGAATGATGCAACCTATCGCCCTACGTGGACAAATTCAGTCAGTATTTCAATTACTGGATAACACATTTCAGTTTTAATTGTATTGTGCTTACCTTTAACCATTACTCCTTCACTCACTTCCATCTCCACTCTTGCCATTTCCACTCAGTCTGATCATCTCAGATGAATCCTGTACAGAATTAAATTAGTGTCTGAAAAAAGAAATTTGAGCTGGTTCTCCACAGGAAACAAATGCCACAGCACCTCAACTCGCAGTGAAACGCCATGTCATACCATACCCCACTTAAATATAAGCCTATCCCAGGTAACAAAATCTGCATCCAGCCCAAGCAGGTCCTCCAACTAGCAGGGAAAACTTGAGGGTTGGTGGCAAGATTGGCACTACAGCCACTGTAAAAAACCTCATACAGTTCAGTGTGGTGGATAGGTGTCACCCATTGACTGGCTGCGGTCAGATCCCAACCCGGGTGGTTCGTTGTGTGGAGGGTGCGGCAAAGCGATGTAATCAGTACATGCTCCCAACCTCCTCCTCCTCCAAGCAATATGTGGCATCATAGCAACAAACCAAATGGTACCAGTCTTGAAGTCACACATAAGCACCACAATTATGATAAAATATAAACAACAGAGTACAAAAAAAGTACAGAATTATACAGATCTTGACCATGAATAAGCACAGCTGAAAGAAATGATTTTGTGTGAATTTGATAAGGAGAATTAAAGTGGTTTTAAATCTCAAGTTCAGAATTAGATGATGGTAAGAACCAAAACAAATAACCAAAACCAATAAAGTATTTTTTGGGATAACATTAAATTATTAGTCAAAGAGAGCAGAGCAGAATTCACTAGCCAAACAAATCAAGAATTAATCCTTTACCAAATTAAACACAAGGTTATGCAACCTGATTACAGTTAGGTCCATAAATATTTGGACAGAAACAACTTTTTTCTAATTTTGGTTCTGTACATTACCACAATGAATTTTAAACAAAACAACTCAGATGCAGTTGAAGTGCAGACTTTTAGCTTTAATTCAGTGGGGTGCACAAAATGATTGCATAATAATGTGAGGCAACTAGAGCATTTTTTTAACACAATCCCTTCATTTCAGGGGCTCAAAAGTAATTGGACAAAATAATAACTTGAAATAAAATGTTCATTTCTAATACTTGGTTGTAAACCCTTTGCTGGCAATGACAGCCTAAAGTCTTGAACTCATGGACATCACCAGATGCTGGGTTTCCTCCTTTTTAATGCTCTGCCAGGCCTTTACTGCAGCGGCTTTCAGTTGCTGTTTGTTTGTGGGCCTTTCTGTCTGAAGTTTAGTCTTCAACAAGTGAAATGCATGCTCAATTGGGTTAAGAGCAGGTGACTGACTTGGCCATTCAAGAATTTTCCACTTTTTTGCTTTAATAAACTCCTGGGTTTCTTTGGCTGTATGTGTTGGGTCATTGTCCATCTGTATCATGAAACGCCGCCCAATCAATTTGACTGCATTTAGCTGGATTTGAGCAGACAGTATGTCTCTGAACACCTCAGAATTCATTCGGCTGCTTCTGTCCTGTGTCACATCATCAATAAACACTAGTGTCTCAGTGCCACTGGCAGCCATGCACGCCCAAGCCATCACACTGCCTCCACCATGTTTTACAGATGATGTGGTATGCTTTGGATAATGAGCTGTTCCACACTTCTCCATACTTTTTTCTTGCCATCATTCTGGTAGAAGTTGATATTGGTTTCATCTGTCCAAAGAATGTTTTTCCAGAACTGTGCTGGCTTTTTTAGATGTTCTTTAGCAAAGTCCAATCTAGCCTTTCTATTCTTGAGGCTTATGAGTGGCTTGCACCTTGCAGTGCACCCTCTGTATTTACTTTCATGCAGTCTTCTCTTTATGGTAGACTTGGATATCGATATGCCTACCCCCCTGGAGAGTGTTGTTCACTTGGTTGGCTGTTGTGAAGGGGTTTCTCTTCACCATGGAAATGATTCTGCGATCATCCATCACTGTTGTCTTCCGTGGACGTCCAGGTCTTTTTGCCTTGTTGAGTTCACCAGTGCTTGCTTTCTTTCTCAGGATGTACCAAACTGTAGATTTTGCCACTCGTAATATTGTAGCAATTTCTCGGATGGGTTTTTTATGTTTTTGCAGCTTAAGGATGGCTTCTTTCACCTGCATGGAGAGCTCCTTTGACCGCATGTTGTCTGTTCACAGCAAAATCTTCCACATGCAAGCACCACACCTCAAATCAACTCCAGGCCTTTTATCTGCTTAATTGATAATGACATAATGACGGACTTGCCCACACCTGCCCATGAAATAGCCTTTGAGTCAATTGTCCAATTACTTTTGAGCCCCTGAAATGAAGGGATTGTGTTAAAAAAATGCTTTAGTTGCCTCACATTTTTATGCAATCGTTTTTTTCACCCCACTGAATTAAAGCTGAAAGTCTGCACTTCAACTGCATCTGAACTGTTTCAATTAAAATTCATTGTGGTAATGTACAGAACCAAAATTAGAAAAAAGTTGTCTCTGTCCAAATATTTATGGACTTAACTGTACATCTGATGATTACATCTTGCCTGAGGAAGGGGCCTGAGTTGCCTCGAAAGCTTGCATATTGTAATCTTTTTAGTTAGCCAATAAAAGGGGCCAATTTGCTTGACTTCTCACTACATTCATAATGGCTAACACGATACAACTCCCTAGTACTACACACAGGGTTATGCAACAAAGATATTCTAACAGCGTTAACAAGTTGCATCAGCCAGGGATGAGTCACCCCAGTATCAGCTGGCATTCCATCACCAGCAGCAAGGAAACCTATAAAAACAGCAAGCCTGCAAAGTGTGGAAGGAGATCTCAAAGGAAGACAGGAATAGTTCAATCAATCAGTGTTTATTCAGTCACAGATGAGTACATGGATTCTACGTTGCAAGGCAGAAGAGCGATCGGCTTTTAATATCTTTCCTCCCTCCCCCTTCCCCTTACTTATCAATATGCATAATATGTTTATATAAGCACATCATTTTATATTGCGCAAATCGCCCAACCGTTTCTGTTTTGTGTACATGTTACAGGTGCCCCAAAGAAGAAAAGGTCATCTTTTCTGTGTCTAACAGATGTGTTCCTAGAAAAGGAAGTTACCTTAGGTCAGCTTATTTCACCTTGTCTTACAACAGGCCCCTGTATTAAAAACCTTTTACTATAGGGTGGTCCAGATCTAATTATGCAATTTTCATTACACTATAACTTATTAAGTTTATTACATAGAGAATTCACAGCACCTGTGTATAGCAGAACAGCTTTTAACCCTTCATCGCTTGCAAGTAGTTTTTTTCTTTCACAAAAATCCCAAAGAGAATTCAATCCAGTGCATCAACAGCAAGCCATTCTTCTTTCTTTTCTTTTTTTGATTTTATTGATTTTATTAAAATCACACATCATTCCATACAAATAAATCAATTTTTACAAACATAAGATCAAAAACAAATCAACCCCCACCCCTGAGAAAGAGAGCTAAGCCGGCAGGGTAAAACTTAAAGCTAGTAAAAATAAGTGAGTAGATGAATTAATAAGTGAATAATGATAAATGGAGAAAAAAAGGGGAGAGAATCTGCTTCCTCAGTGCTTTAAAAGCTTATTCTAAAATGTTATTGATAAGATCCTGCCAAGGTTTTGAAAAAGTTCTGCACAGATCCTCCAGTTTCAAATTGTAAATAACATCAGTTACCTACTGACTTAGAATAGGAGAGTTAGGATTCCTCCAGTTGAGCAAGATAAGTCTACGTGCCAATAGTGTAGTAAAGGCAATCACAGTTTGTTTGTCCTTCTCCACTTTAAGTCCATCTGGGAGTCCATCAAACACAGCTGTTAATGGGTTAGGAAGGACTGTGACACCAAGGCTGTCTGAAAGGCATTTAAAGATTTTGGTCCAGAATGATGTTAATTTGGTGCAAGTCCAGAACATGTGGCCCAATGAGTCTGGAGCTCGATTGTAGTGTTTGCAGGTTGGATCTTGCCCTGGAAACATTTTGGACAATTTTAAATGAGACAGATGTGCTCAATATATTATTTTGAGTTGAATAATCGTATAATTTACGCATATGGAGCTTGAGTGAATTCTCTACATTGCTACTTTCCACTCCTTTTCTGAAATATTGAGTGAGAGATCCTTTTCCCACTGTCCTCTTCGATCTTTGAAAGGGAGGGACTGTAAAATAGTTTTATATATTACAGAAATGCTGTCTGAGTCCTCAAGACTGATCAATATTTTTTCTGGCATGGAGGTTGGTGGGAGGTGAGGAAAATTGGGCAGGTTTTGTTTAACAACGTTTCTGATTTGAAGGTAGTGAAAGAAATGTGTTGCTGGGAAGTTAAATTTGGAATGTAATTGTTCGTAGCAAGCCGTTCTTCTAAGGATAGCAAGTCACCTAATACCCACGTAAAGAGCAAAAAGGATCTATCTTAGCACTCGGCTCTGCTGCTACATTGGTGTCAGAGGCAGGACGGAAGAAAAGACCTAATGTCCGATTTAACAAATACCAAGTGCCATGGAGAGTGCAATTGACCTGCTTAGCTCTTCTGAGGAATTGCTGAAGAGTCTTGAGGCTGAGAACCAGGATCTGGAGTGCCTTTTCTACCATCAATACAGGGGGAAGACACCAGAGAGACTGCTGCTTCTGCAGCTCCACCAATGTTTTTCCATCTTATAAGGTCCACTAGCCTGGGTTCACAGACACTGGTGGAGCTTCCAACTCATGGAGATGGGAGAAAGTGTGTCAGATCAAGTTGTTACTGACTCCAAGTAAGGTTGGTTGTTTACTAAAACTGCAGGCATATCATAGAAGTGTCACAAAGCAGCAATCAAAGGAGAATCTCAAAGCTGAGATATGGGCCCAGTTTTAACACATCCGCTGCACTGCAATACAATGCAGCACTCAACATTTCTGCTGTACCTCCTAACAGCAAAGTGCTCAAGACTCCCCTTGATGTAATTTTGTCACCGTAACAAACACCACTTTGTAGTTTCAAGTTGGAAGTGATCAGTGGGGAGCAATGACTTCTAAGTAAGAGCTATGTAATGATGCTAACAAGTTTGCATAAGCCATGTATGAGTCACCCATAGCATGTGTTAAATTTCTGTCACCAGCAGCAGGGGCCCCCATAAAAAGAGCAAGCCTGAAAAATCACAAACAAGTAGACAATTTTAAGGATAGTGTGCCACTTAAAAGAGCCATGTAAAGACCATAGAATCCATTCTGACACTCAGCATCAGCACAACTATGTTTTTGAAATTCCAAAGCTATGATACTGAGAAGGCTGCAGCACAATTTTGCTAATCATGTGATAGCAACCACATAGCCACTGCCTTCATAAAACACCACAAAATGGCTGTACAAGCAGTAAAAACACTAGGAAGACAGTGAGAGAATGAAATTTAAATTAAATAAATGATACAGGAACTGATCAATTACACAAAATGCAACTATGATCATAAACCATAGCAATACACCAAAAATTACACTTATCACTAAAAAATAGAAATCAGTTAAGACTACATTTTGCAGAAATTTCAGTAACTGTTGTGGTAGAACTTGATTAAAGAAAGAAAGTTATCTTCTACCAGGACAAGTTTCTTAAAACCTTTTTCAGTCAGTAATCAGACAGAAGAAAGCTTGTCCATCTGTGTCATTTATTACTACATTTATTACTTGCAAAAGCAGACAGAAGAGGGAGCAGTCAACACAGTGGTCTATTACAGCATGGTGAGAATGATCTAAGAAACAGAGGGGAGAGGTTCATTTTATAAACTATTGAATTTGCGTCAATCAGTGTCTACCTTTACTCTTGTTGGTTTGTTTGTTTACACTTGTGTAAAATGAAAGACTATTTTATTATTTTATTATTCTTCCTATAGCTTTAGGTTTTGTTATTATCCTTAAAATTTCTATGTATGTGGGAACTGTCTAATCTTGTTTATATCTTATGATCTCTTAGTCACCTTTTAGTAAATTTTGTGTATTACATCTTTGTCTTTGTTGTTCACTTGACCTTTGTCTGGTTTCCTGATATGCTTGAACAAGTTTATGTCAGTTATTAGCTCTTTATTTCTTTAAGATGAATGCTATGTTACCCCAAATTATTCTCTCACACTGTTTCTTTAAACTACATGAGATAAGTGAACAGCCAGTCTATATTTTCACATGCGAAATTCAAACATTAGACAGGAGTTTGCCATCTATGTTAGGTTAAATGTTGTGGACACTAGGGGGTGTACCAGCATTCCCAACACTAGACACAACAACCACAGACACAGTCCAGGATTCAAATCCAGTTCTTTTATTTAACGACCAGCAGTACGGCACATCACTTTCTTCAGTTCATTATTCTCTCCAATCTCCTCCACCCTACCCAGGTGAGTGTTGTCCATCTCCCCTCCTGATTCAAACACCCTGGACAAAATGGAGGGCTCTCTTTTAACTGTGGACCAGGGAGTACTTCCAGTGCTTAAACTATTGCCTCCGGGAAGCACTTCCCAGTCAGGCAGTATCTCAGCATTCCTTGTGCCATCAGTATCCAACAGCCCCCAAGGTGGGCCCCACAGAACCCCAGTGTGCCCCTTCCTGGTTGCTGGTCCACCAGCCCTGGTGTAGCTGCTGCTGTAGTGTCTTTCTGTGTGGATGCCTGGCACAGAAATGGAATAACGCTGCTGCCCAACTGACCTTCCTTCCTGGCTGGGCAAATGAACAATGGATAGTTCTTGTTAAAACTCATGTAATGTTCTTCTGAAGTTAAGCTTATATTTTAAAGGAGACACAAAATGTTTCACTGTCTACTATCAGATGTTAAGCCGCAGTTGTTGGCAACTGACAAATGTATTTTTGGCTAAAATCGATGAAAGCAAATTATAAAATTGATATACTGTATTAAATTCTGCAAGTTAAATTGTCTTTAAATGTATCATTAATACAAGCAGCATGAGAGACTGCAGAAGGAGGAATAATAATGTGATCCTGCAATAACATTATTTTAGAGAAAATAGTCCTTATTGCAAGATTACTAATAAATCACTGAAATGTAACAGAGATAATGAGAGCAATTGTAAACATGTCTAGCAAACAGAAAATGGAATATGTCACTATTAGCAACATTGGCTTAGTCATAGATCATTGAAAAGCAGTCTTCTGATGTCACATTGAGATCCTCTATAAGAGAGTGAGTAATGATTGTTTTCCTTGTTGTATTATAGGGTGTTTCATTTTTTACTAGCTGAAAACATCTCCTGGCATATAGCAAAATGATCCATAAAGAGGCATTGTCACTTTACTGTCATTACATGTGATGTCAAACATTATCCATTGTCATTACCTTATTTGCCATCGTAAAGCTGCTGCACTTAAATTTCTTATAGATGTACCTTCCCATATTAGTGAGTGGTAATAATTAAAGCTTTATTTATTTTAACTATTTGTTTTGTAAGAAAATGAATGCAGAAGGCAATGAAAGAAAATGTGAAAGAGTGAAAAAAGTCACACAAATCGCTGTTACATATGGAGCTGTAAAATGTGCACTTATTTTACTTTTCCACTATGATTTTTTAATTTACTTCTAGGATAATTAACGTGAATTTAATGTGATTATTGAAAGCACATGTTTCAAAATGTTCAGATGACAGCAGTTATACATGATTTTCAACTTTAATGTATGTGCCATCCAGTCGCAGTCATCACATAAGCTTAGACTCCACCAGTATCCAACAGTGTTTCTCTGTTCTTTTCATCAAAAATATGAAGCCTTTTTCTTAGCATAAATATGAAATCAACAGTTTCAGAATAAGAGGAATTCTAATACTTTGTTCATTGTGTTTTTAAATTTAGATTATGTTGGCCACATAATATATGTATACTGAAGAAAAAATAGGAATATAAATGCATTGGTAGTATAAAATATATCCATCATGTTGGAACGTGAGAAATAATACTTTGTTGTGCATTTTCAAAAACTATAAATTACAATTAAATGCTACGACAATGAACCTGTACCTTTACTAGTGCTGATGTGAAATGGCATTATGCAGTGGGTAATGTTAATTGGCAGGAAATTAATAGAGAGTATTTGAAAGTTCATACTAAATAAATGTGTCACATTCAAGTTCTTTCCTACTTTTCCTTTCTGTTTATACTTACATCAATTTAGCAGAGAAGACATTTATGTAGCAGCATCTATCTGCATTTAGTGGAGAGCAGAACTACCAATGGCTAAATAATATGAAGCCTCCAAGAGCAACAAAAGGTCAGTAGTGTAGGAAAAGCATTCACTCCTTTTTCTGTAATCACAATTTTATTGCTAAAATGAAAAAGTACAGTAAAAGGAATCCAAAAAAAATGTAAAAACAACACACCCCTTGCCAGTCATCTACAATTAGCTGTGGCTGGAAAGGTGATGAATTGGGCTTGATAATAGTGGTGAGAGAAATATCTATGCAATATTATCAGGGGGGTTTATGCAGTATATTTTTCACTGAGGAGTTTTGGCCAGTGAAGAAGGCGTAGGTTTTCACTTCTCAGAAGGAAATCCAAGACCATGTGGATGTAGACACAGAGAAGTCTGCTACGATTTATAGGCCCTTTGCGTAAGATATGCTTTCATGTTTTAGATATATGGAAGTTTATATTTAATTCCATTAATATTCTGTCCAAGCCTGAATTCTATTCACCTCTTTCTGTCATGATTATCCTGTCTCTAGGGTATTCCCATTCCACCTAGTTCAGTGTCATCTGCAAAGTTAACCAGTTATTTTGTTACATTTTCAGAAATTAAAAAGGGTGGAAGCTCCAACACTGAACACCCAGGGGACATCACATTTCAAATCACCTAATTTGTAAGAAATGCCTTATACCATAACCCTTTGCTTTCTCTTTTTGAGCACATTATGCTCCCACTGAATCTTGATCTCTCATTTGCTTTAGTTTAACTCCTACTTCTTTAGTTCTTCTATTTTTGTATAGCATGTTTTGTAAATTCCTTATGTTCTTTCTGCATTTTTGTTCACAAAATGTTGCTAAATGATTGAATATTTTCAGTCAGGATCTGTTTTAATAATGAACTTCAATTTTGGCTAATGGATTGTCTTATGGTGATATCCACATGAAGAATGAGTTTATTCTCCACAGGCACATTGACCTTTGTTCTTTTCTCACACTGTAACTTAATACTGATATAGTAATAAGTTACATTTGCTATGCTCAAATAAAGTATAACAAAGAGATGATTTTAATGTTACTCTATCCACAGAACACATTGACAACTCATAGAAGAACCTTGTTGTGTGTAATCTAAAGTTATATTTATAATTTCTTTTATAATTTTGTGATACTCAATAGTAATACACATGCACTAATTAAATTTCCTCTTCAGGAATAAATTGTTTAACCTCGACTTGACCTGCTCTTACAGCTTAGTACATTAAAATGTTACCATTGGAAAGGTAACTGGTGGTATTTTTCACTCTGATATTTGTTAATAGGACCTAAACGTTTTCTATTCTTCTAAAAGTTCTAAGTTCAGAAAAACTGCTTTGCACATAATTATGTTTATTTTTTTCATAAACAAGTACAGATATTAAGAGAACACAAAAACATAAATTGCAGTCGTACTTGGGTATAACTTGTTTTGCATACTTACTGTAATTTACATGACTAAAAGTAAAACTTAAATCAGAAAATATTCAGGAATGAAATCTGAAAGTATACGTCATGGACAAAAGATAAAATAACATATAAATATAAAATTTTGACAAAATGCATTATAAAATATATCATGGTTAGATGGTGTCATTGGTCGAGGAAAGGACAGAATTTGAAAGAAATGGTGGGGTGCTGGCCAGGCCTACCCATTTACTTACAAAGTAATAAACTGAAAATAACAGGTGCCTGATAGAACGATGTGTTAACAAAATAATCATTTAGCCACTGGCCTCGATAGGCTCTGGAGAGTGGTCCAGTCACAGGTTAGGAGCACTATTACACAGGTAGCATCTTCTGAATGAGCCATCACCTTTCAGGATCACCTCACTTTTATATCTCCTGGACCTGAAGGGTGAGCGAGTTAACCAATTACACTCGCTCTGTAATCAGTCACATCCTTTAAAGTCTGAAGGTAAATTGCATCTTCATACGAGCAATGACAATGGCAGCTGTCCAGAGAATTGTGCAACTCAACCAGAGACGCGGTTTAAGACAACACAGTCCAAGAAGCCAAGTCGCAGGTCTAAAAGCTCTTTTATTTATGGACGTGATCCCCTTGGACCATCTTATTAATTTTCAACTAGTAAAGAAATTCAGGCTGGCCAGGGCTGAAATAATAATTTGAAAGAGAAATGCACTGCAGTTTTGCCCACAGTCCCACTGAGCAGCTTCCGACAGCTCTTTGTTTCTATGCCATCGTTGATGTGCATGGCCTCAGCAAGGCTGCTGTGTTTAAACCTCTGCATGCAGTCAACAGATTGCTGTTACGCCATGCATGCAACAAACCCAGGGGCTACAGGTTCATACCTCACTACTGACACTGTGTGACCATGAGCTAGTCACTTCACCTGCCTATGTGCAAATTAGAAAAACAAACGAAATGTAATCCATTGCATTTAAAATGTTTTAAGTCACCTTATATAAAGGCATTAGCCAAAAATATATATAATAATAGTAATAATAATATAATGCCTTGCGTAACACTGAAAATTGGCCCTAAATGTCTGTCATATTGCCTAAATCATACTGATTTTCTAGTGTTAATAACATGTTGTCTCCAGCAGACATTGATATGCAGCTTCACATGATAACACTGTTAATGTTACTACACTAAATAAAATTAGCTGCCAACAAAGTGTAGTTGCAACTTAGCGTCTCAATTTAGGCTATGTGTAACCTATTAGAAAAGGGAAACTATTTAGTGAATTTACCCATGCCCATGTTTGCTCCAGACTAGGTTTTATTTTGCAGGGATATACTGTAGTATTTCAGGAGAAATGTGAAGTATAATATCAGATCCTTGTCTGCTCCTCAATTGCATTGCATATAACATTAGCAGTGTCTTGAGATGGAGAGCATTTTTATTCTCATGCCAAACTTCCAAAAGTAGGGTGGGTAGCTGGAAGTCTTGTGTCTGCAGGACATATATCCCAAGATTTATGTCTTTTGCAGTTTTGCTTTGTGTCTTTCTGTAACTATTGAATTTATAACTTGAATTCTTATGTTCTGCTTTTGTGATTTTGTTACGAAATATAATATCTGTAAGTTTTGTGATTGATTCATTTTTTGACACTCTGAATCCTTTACCAATACAAATTTTGTTATATAGATGTTTTATTGATCTTGTGGTTTAAATGGGCAAGTGCAGTTTTTGCCTACAGTGACAAATTCAACTCAGATGCTGCATGCTGATTAGTATAAATACCAATATTGCTTTTCTGCCTCTATTTATTTGTATACACACATTAAGGAACGAACTGTTGTGGGATTTTTGCCTTACCATATACAATACTGTACATTTGACATGCAGTGATTTCTTAATTGAGGTCAAAATCTATAAAAAAACAATTTTTCATTGCACAATGCAAAAACTACACACATCTGTATTTGAAAGTTAAATTGTTTTTTCTTAGCACACACATATTTATTGCTGTTGTTGAGACCATTTAATTCATATGTTTCAAAGGAATATTTCTGAAATAATAAAGTCATTTTGGACATTTTAACGTAGGATTTTGTTGCTGTTTTATTTCCGCATACAGTAGGTGCCTTCATTGGAGTGTTTACATTTTCTCTCAATGTTCGGATGGTTTCCCTCTGGAGACCTTGGTTTCCTCCCTCAGGATGGTGTGTAAACATGAAGAATGTTAGCCCCCACTTGTTGATTAATGACCTTGGTGCAAAAATGATTGGACAGATATAGAAGGGAACGATATGCTAAACTGCTTTGATCAGTAATATTTTTATTTGCAATTGAAATACATTTTAAATGTATAGTCTTACAAAAAAAGGGTAGGCTATTTCACCCAGGATTTTTATTAATAAGATTATGGTCAAACAGCAAAAGCAAGGAATTTTGTTGACAACATTTTATTTTCTATTTTGATTTTAAAATTTGTTTTTGTTGTTAACAATTAGTCGAGTCACTATTACTCACAAGTAATAGCAGTTATACCACATACTGTACATATACATATATACAGTATACAGTGCTTAAATATTTGTAAAACACCAAAACAATTTCGAAATATTATCTTTAGTATCCACTAATCAGGATTTATTTTGTGAACAAAATATGGTATGTCATAAAAGCAGGCATTCATTTTTACATCCACTCTACTTTTATTCACCAGAGTAGTTACATTCTCAAATAAAACAATGAATGGGCAAATACAACATGCTCAGTAGAATAAATTAAAGATTGATTGCCAGGTATATAAGTATATCATGATCTATCATATTTAATTTTCTGTGAAATGGGCACTTTGAATCTGGAGATGACCCTGAAGCTTTGGGCTCCCTGAGAAGTAATGTAATGTCTTACTTGTATTTCTGAATGGATAAGTAGTAATTTCCTCAAGCTTAATAAGGAAAAAAACAGAAACCTTGGTTGTTAACAAGCATCATATGATAGAAGGTCTTAAAAATAAACTTGATCCCTAAGCAATACAAGTGAAGGTGTAAATAAAGTACATATTTAGATATATTCATGGATTCTGGCCTAAAATTTAAATCGCATATTATCCATATTGTTAAAACTACATCTTTTTCACTTAAGAAATGTTGCAAATATTATACCACTTATAACAATGCATAGAGCCTCAGAAATTAAGTCACACTGTTCTTTTTAGTTAACTAGATTACTGTGATGCACTCCTCCACCAAAGACATCAATGGGATTCAGTTATTTCAGGATGCAGTAGCAAGAATCTTAACCAGGAAAAGAAAATCTAAGCACATCTCACCAGTTTTAACATCACTATGTTAGTTACCTGTGTACTTTACAATTGATTTTAAAATACTTTTAAAAGCATATAAATCTTAAATTAATTTGCTCCTTCCTCTGTTTTAGTGTGCCTGCCTCCTTACAGTCCTAGTCATAACCTTAGATTTTCTAATAGTGGTCAGCTTATACTTCCAAGAGCCAAGATTACAAGGAGTGGCGAGGCGGTCTTTTGCTGTTATGCACCAAAAATCTGGAACACTTTACCAACTGAAATTTGCCAGGCTAATGCTGTGAAAATTTTTAAAAACTTCTACAAACCCACTGTTTTACATTGGCTTTTTCATAGTGGTATGGTAATTCTATCTCTAATGATCATATATGCATACTAAATATATTCTTTAATAATTTGCAAACATTAATAACCTCTATTTTTTCTGTGTTCTTTTCCAGTTTTCTGGCCAGCACCACCTGCTGCAATTACTGTGCAGCTGCCTGTGATGTTCAAGTGAAAGCAGATATTCCACCTGTCAACAAGGCCCACTGCATGAATCTTCTAGAACAAAGCTTAAAAAAACAATAAGGAATGACATGAATACATTTATGTCATGTAAAATGTCCAGTGAGGGCTGGAAGGTCTTTTGGCCTTGGAACTTCTACAGATTTTGTTTTTTTCTCCAGTATAGCACTCCTAATTTTTTTTTCTGTTTTCTCTGGCCACCTCACCATATAACTGGACTTATCATTGGAGACTTGAAAATAAATCTATACAATACACTCCCAAAATTTGCAGGGGTTACGTTCCTAGAGCGCCGGCAAATTGTGAAAAACCGCGAATTTTGGATGTGGTTAAAAAAAATGCCTATTTTTATAATTTAAACCCTAAATATGCCCCCAAAACACTTTAATTTAACTTCAAACTCAGCTTAATACATTACCTAAAAAAATGTAAAGGTAAACCCGTATACTGCACAGTACTGTACTGCTATGTCTCCCGCAGTGCTAGAATGTAAAATACTGATGTTACAGCTATATGTACTGTAATTCATGCAAGCGCGTTTTCATTGCCAGAAGCCTTAGAAGGTGCAGGGCCTTTGGGCGACATCTTGGAGCTTTAACTCTTAAACTGCCACATACTTGGGCATTAATGCATCCTTGGATGCCAAATACTTTTTTTGCTGCACTTTAAGTAAATATCACAATTCACAAAGAAAAAGTTAAATTTTAATGGAGCACTTTTTTCATTCAAAGAGCATCACGATTACTGCAACACTGATCATTTTACACACTGCTAATGAACTGTAAAAACTATTTTAAAAAACTACTGGAACAATATGTACAAGGTGTAACTGACGCCATGGATGAAATAATCGCACCAATTGCGTTTGAACTGGCTGCACGCACGCACACAGAGGTAAGCGCTGATGCTGGCAGGCTATAGTGCAGCAGCTCAATCCCAGAGACAGTCAGGCTGCAGTACTGCAGGGTGTCACGCTTAGGTCACAGAATTGCACAGAAACACAGGAGATTGTAGAGACAGGAACTTTATTCAAACACTTCAAACAAACATGTCTCTTTCAGAAGAAAAACGAGCTCAGTATGCAGTTAGTTATTGGTTAAAAGAATAGGCAAACATCATAGGAGAGCACAACAGGAGCGGGACCCGCAACAGGAGCAGAGGATCGGCCAAAAGGACACGTGCTGTTCAGGCTTTTAAGTAAGTGTAGTGTCGCGCGAAAAGCATATTACGCAACAAAGCAGCCGCAAGTAAGCCCAGCAAGTAAGGGAACAAAGTGAAGGTAGTCTATCAGCGTTTTTTAAGAGGGTTTTTTTGAAGAACACTCAGCTGGGGATGCATCACAGTCAATCAGCAGCATGGAGAAATGAATAACACTGTAGCGATCCGGTGCCGCTAAGATTCACACCATCGAGAAGGCAGCGATTTATTTATTTTTATGATGGAGATTCCAGGGACGCACCCAGCCTTGGCCGGACCAGCATGCACTCAAAAACAAAGCAAACCGGTAATCAAACAGCAAATAAAGAATGTAATGAAAACAAATGAAATAAATGAAAACAAAGATGCCACCCCTGTTCCCCTTACGGCGATTACACATTAAATACAACAAAGCACAAACAAAACACACAGAGTAAATCAAGAAAAACGGCAACGGATGAAATGTAATGATAAAAACAGATAGTTTAGTCCAGAGATCCGCACGTTGAATGGGAATGTAAAGATAGTTCCTGAAATGGTGAAGACAGGTGGACGGGTTCAGGAGCGCTCCTTTCTTTGCAGGATGGCCATGAATCCACTTACAGTCCTCATGTACACAGGCAGATGGCAGACAATCCAGACGCACAAAATGATCCAGGACAAAACGAATAAGTACAGGTAACCCAACAGGAGGCAGGCAGACAGGAACTTGTAACACAAATTACAAAAACTTTTTTTTTTGCTTTTGGTCACCGGCCCCATTTTTAAAAGCCACACTGACATCCTTTGACCCCAACAGCCCCAGCACCCTCAGCAGAAGACCAATCAGAGCCACTGCAGGGACAGCTGGGAGTTGCACTTTCAAATTCTATTGGCTACTTTAATAATAATTAATAATTCTTTGCATTTATATAGCGCTTTTCTCACTACTCAAAGCGCTCAGCAATTGCAGGTTAAGGGCCTTGCTCAAGGGTCCAACAGAGCAGAGTACCTATTGGCATTTACGGTATTTGAACCGGCAACCTTCCGATTGCCAGTGCAGATCTCTAGCCTCAGAGCCTCCACTCCGCCTACTTTCACCATCCCAAGCCGCGTTTTCCAATACAGTTGCTTCCTGGTCTCTCTGCAGTGCAGTATTGCCACAATAAAAGCTATAAAAATTGAGGCGGATATTTGCGGTTTCTGCTAACAATTATTAGATAGGTTCTAAGGAAAAATCCACGAATGACTGAGGCCGTGAACTCTGAACCGCGACTTCACGGGGGTCTACTGTACTGTAATTAAGGACTCTAGTTTGTCATTGACTTGAATTTCTATGTTATGTAAGAGGGTATTGCTTTATGATTATTTACTAATTTTGGCATGTCATTTATTCATTCCTATTTTTAGCTATTTATAATTGATCTTTTCTTGAACCTTTTTCTTTGATATCTTTAGTACTAGGGTGTTATACCGTATTAGCCATTATGAATGTTGTGAGAAGTCAAGCAAAATGACACCTTTTATTGGCTAACTAAAAAAGATTATATTATGCAAGCTTTGGAGGCAACTCAGGCCCTTACATCTTGCCTGAAGAAGGGGCCTGAGTTGCCTGGAAAGCTTGCATATTATAATCTTTTTTAGTTAGCCAATAAAAAGTGTCATTTCGCTTGACTTCTCACTACTTTGATATCTTGTAAAGCACTTTGAAATGCATTCATTTGTATGAAAACATGCTATAGAAATAAATGATGCCAGAGACAAAATTTGTTACTAAAATGTAAGAAATGCAAGAAATGCATTTCATTTTGAAGTCTTCTTCTTTTATCACCACCCAAACTGTACCATTAACCATTTTTATGTATGTTAACTCTTCTGGTCAATTTGCATGTACTTTTAGATTTGTTCATTTTTTACTTAACTTTTTTGGTGTTTATTTTTTTTTAGTTTTTGTATTAGCTCTGGGTAAACAAAGGAAATACATGATTTGACAAGACAACACATAGCAGAGTAACATTTGACAAGTCAAGGGAAGGTAAGACGACATATAGTAACAAAAGATAAATTTAGTAAAAATGGAAGAACTGCAAAGTTAACAAAACATCTCACCTGAGGTAAACTTAACAGTCTATACTGAAATGCATACATTTTTTAAATACAGATGTGGTATACAGAAACACATACATTATATAATGAATTTAATTCAATATATGCTGATATTCTGTCTTAACCATTTTCAGACTGAAGTACATTCAAGATACATATATTTAATATTAATAGCTTTTCCTGAAGTAAATGTAATAAAACAGTTCATATCATAACATCCCATAGTCTCTAAACACTTGTACTGCGCACTAATGAATATTCCAAACCTCCCTGAAATTATGACATTTTGTTCAGGTGGGTTCATATCATTTGCACTCTCAGATGCCATCTGCTGGTTAAAGTTCTTGAAGTATATTAAAACAACAGTAAAAGGGTAATGGCTTGTCTTCCCTCACGGTTTGCCACAGCATTATGAAGCTTCTAACATGTATAAGGTATGAAAAGGAGCAAGACAAGAAAAAAATGGATAAATCAGAGACAAAACAAGACAGAATAAGGTATGAGAAACTAAGACATGCTTAATAAGAAGTTAGGATCCAACAATATGCAAATATTTGCAATGACTTTTTAAAACACATAAAGCACATTACATTATTAGAGCCTGAAAACTGGATCTTCTCATATCCTTAAAATAGATTTAAATCTAAAACACTTATTTTTCTTTGCAAATATTTTTTTGCTTTGTGGTATTTAGGTATGTATTGTGTGTTTAGCATAAATCTGGAGCTCTAACCCTGTTCCCTGAGGGAATAAACATAAACTAAGTTTGCAGAATGTGTAGGATTCCAAGCCTTTCCCGGAACTTGTATTAAAAATCATTCAAAAGGAAAATGCTTTTCTTACTTCCATCATTTTCGTTGTAGTCTCTTCAAAGCATAGTTAAATTATATTTAAAAGGGATTAAAAGATTATTAAATCAGCCTGGTATTTCACAGTATAATCTCTAAGAAGTCTAATAAAGAAACATTATTCTATTAATAAACACTTTTTTTACAGAAGCAGAAACACTAAAACTTATAACGTGTGCTTTGAATGCTTTAAACCCCTCTGTTTTCTTGATCTTATGTTACATGTGTGTGGTGAAATATACACATTCTCCCTCTATCTACAGTATATGTGTTTTCCTTGAGTACTCCAGATTCCTCTATCTTCTCAAAGACGTGCATATTGGATTAACATCTAAAGAGTTTAAATTGGTTGCTGCTGTAGATAACTGTTCCCTGCATAAGACTTTTTCCCTCTGGAGTTGTCTCCTGCATTACATCCAATTCTTCCAGTATCCCATCAAAACAACAAAAAAAGGTAACATAGATGGGAAAATAGACTAGGATAGATGTCTTCAAATTTCCTTCAAAGTAACTATACAATGCATTATTGTCAATACATATTTCACATAAGAGCAATTTTAAGCATGCCATGTCCACACAGCATCTAACGCTTAGATGCTTAGAAATTCATAATCATATTATCCATATGATTTTGATGTACAGTATATTATCTAATGCATAAAAGAAAAAAAAGAAAAACAAGAACTTTTAATACAGTATGGTATAGTATATGACATACTAAAAAATAAGAATGTTTTGGACTACATTCCTGAATACTACTAATGATACCTGTGCTGACATGCAATCTACAATTTTGTCTCTAGGGGGTACTATTGCAATTCAATCTAATTTATTAAGTCAAAATACAGGGCTATTCAAAATGAAAGAGCAGATTTCAAAAATGTATTTCAAACAAACTGTATAAGACAGAAACACATTCCACACATCACTGGATAGAGAAAAGTTCAAAGTTTGGTCCTATGGTCCTTGCGGTTGAATGCACTCAACATGAGTACCATGTGTAGCGTGACAAACATCAAAATGGTAGACCATTTCTTCCCACACACGAGTCAATTTGTTCACACCTTCTTCAATTCGATGTCGCAAATCTTGAACATTACTGGGCATAGGTGGAACAAACACTCTTTCTTTAATGTAACCCCATAGATAAAAATCGCAGGGGGTAAGGTCTAGAGACTTTGGAGGCCATATACGATGAGCAAGATCTTGTTGTCCACCTCTTCCATTCCATCATCATGGAATGGTGTCGTTCAGGTAGTTCCGGACCTCCAAGTGGAAATGAGGCGGGGCACCATCTTGCATGAAAATGAAGTCATCCAAATCTTCTTGAAGTTGGGGAAACAACCAGTTTTGTAGCATGTCCAGGATTTAAAATCCAGTCACAGTTTGCACCACAAAAAAGAAAGGTCCATAAACTTTGCTTTCAGAAATGGCACAAAACACATTTACCTACAGTGATTTCTCTTGTGGTGTGGTCGCCATTTTACTATAAATGAGAAACAGCGCTCGGTGGCATTCACTGGTACTTTTAGGTGGGCTTTTACACTTTGAACTTTCCTCTATCCAGTGATGTGTGGAATGTGTTTCTGTCTTATACAGTTTGTTTGAAATATATTTTTGAAATCTGCTGTTTCATTTTGAATAGCCCTGTACATCCATCCATCCATTTTCCAACCTGCTGAATCCGAACACAGGGTCACGGGGGTCTGCTGGAGCCAATCCCAGCCAACACAGGGCACAAGGCAGGAACCAATCCCGGACAGGGTGCCAATCCACCGCAGAGCCCTGTACAGTATTTTTAAAAAATGAAGGGGTAATATTAAAAGTTATTTTAACATCCTTCATGATTTTTAAAGTATTTCAGAAAAGCTACATTTTAGGAAAATGTGTGTTTTAATCTTAGTTAAAAATGCAATCCACATTAACTGTGCTCAAAATAATAATGAGTAAAACAGATGACCTTTGAATCTAACAGTCCTTACTTTTATATACAAAATGCAAAGTTTACTCACTGATTTGCTCACTCATAAATAAAAACAATATTTCCCATTTGGTTAAACACCTAAAATTTGTAGGATGGTACATCTAGGTCAGTAGGTATCAGCTAAGAAAGTACATTCTGATATATCAATATTTAAGGGCAAACCCTGCAACAATAGAAAAACTAAATAGCCCAAATCTCAAAAATGGTTTGATGGATTTGATTGAAATTTGGTGATGTAATAAAAGAAAATAACCGACATGTGTTTTTTTATTTCTCGATATTTGTCAATAGTAATGTTGTAGCGAGGAGGCTATTCTAAAGCACCTTGCCCCTTTCTCAGCACTGCACTGAGAAGTGATCTCGCAGAGTTATGGGACTTGCTATGTGGGCAAAGGAAGGCAGTCAGCTGAACAGCGACATTAGCAATAGCGTGGCAGGACTGAAGAAGGCAAAGTGTTCCTGTGTAGGAAAAAGAGTGGGGATCAGGCTTGAAGGATTCTTCTGATTTCATATACTAATAAAGCTTGAACATGAACTTATAAAAATCATAAAAAGAAATGCCTGAGTGAAAGATGTAAGCAAATGAAAACCATAAACATACCGTATTATCATAATAATAACAATAAAAACCCATTATTCTTACTGATTATCCATTTCAAGTTGTGTTTTGCATTGACCATCAACAAAAGCCAAGGACAGTCAAAAGGAAAAGCAAGAACTGTACAATCACACGAATGTTTCAGTCATGTGCATTTGAAAATGGTGTAATCAAGAGTAAGGCGCTCCAATGAATTAATAATATTAGCCTCTAGTAAAAATAGTACAAATATTGTATACAAAAAAGTACTGAGTTAATTATATAGCAATTCTGATATGGCTGATTAACCCACAGCACTATAGCTGAGTCCCATTGTCTGGGTGAGGGCGAGCAACACATCTAGTTTCTTAAATATTTACATATTTTAGATGTACATAATAAAGTAATATTGGATGGCAGCATTATTTTGGCATCTGAATTACTACAAAGTCAGAAGTTTATTATATTTTGCCACTGTGCCTTTGAGCAAGGCACTCAGTTCTGCTAGCACAGTTGCCCATACAAATGAATGACAAATCAACAGATGAAGCAAAGTAGTTGTATTAACTTTTATTTTAATTCAGTAAATAAAATCTGATAGGTTCACAAAGAACCATGTTCAGCACTACTAATTCACAGTTCCAGTGATCAGAGTTTCACACAATTTCAGTCCTGTGTATCAGGCTGTGTAAAGTTTTCACTTACTCACCAGGTTTACAAGATATTTAGCAGTGTACTAAAAGTTTCTTCTCACAGAACTTTAAAATGGTCAGTTATGAGTTAATGTGTGTGTGCGTGTGTGTGTGTATTTCCAGGGTTTACTTGAACTTTGCTAAGTTTTTAAGGGGCACTTCATTTTGGCCATAAACCATGCCTTGCAATGATGGGCTTGTGAGAGGCTGAATATAAAATAAAGTGAGACTGATTACTTCTAGTTCCACTCATTTCCCAAGATACCCCAATTGTGTTTTAGCCAGATGAACAGTATGCTGAGGCGTCAAGAGCAAGATTGCAACACATCTTATCTGGATGTAAAACTGTAGAGCCTATAATCACTCAAGGTAAACATCAATCCTCAGACCCAGCAGAAGTAATTTTTGCCTTCATCACAAAGAGCCATCACATATCAGGCAAGCTTGGCCATAACCCCAGGAAAGGAGTGGATAATGAAAGTCGACTTAAGCCAACAGCTGAGGTTCTCCACTGAGACTCGTACAACAGCCTTGAGACCCTGTCATCTGGTTGGTGTAACAAAAGGAACAGTCACCTGAGAGAAACACATGGAGGCAGCCTACGAGAGGAAGAAGGCTAGTTATGCAGAGCCGGTAAGCGATTGCAGGGATAGAAGTTAGAAGGTGTCAATCTGCCTATTGGACCAGAGGTTTTTTGAAAGATATCGGTCTATCAGCAGGCAAACTGACAAATGCATTACAAGAAATTTTACAAAAGGCAGAGAAACCCAGTCTCTGGCTTTGGCTAAGGAGGAGGGACCAAGGCTGAGGTGCTAAGGATGCTAAGTAAGATGTTATAAAATAACACTATCACCTATGTCCATTTGAATGGGGTGGCAGGGAAACATCCCTAATCATTGCCACAACGACCTGGAGATGTTCCAGAATTAAAGGGGCAAACATCTGAGAAGGCTGATCATTTGGCACCACTGGAAGTGAAACAGGGAGCAATGTCTTGCAGGTTGAACATCCACCTACGTTCATAAATTACCACATTAAGTGCACTTGTGTTATATAATGTGATTTGTCTGGCATGCCATCATCATATCAACTTCATCATCGCTTTAGTTGACGGAAACGTTACCAGTTGTCAAAATCAAGTTTGCTGTTCAACACAGGAAGTCACAGCCATGACACAAAGAAACTAATTCAGGTAATTTTCCATCTTTAAATATTTTAAACTGTTTAATTGAGCAAAACCTCAAACAGTAAGTAGAATGAATCAGGCATTGCTGATAAATAACTTAAATACATCTAGCTACCATTTCAAGAAGGACAACCAGCCCATCTTAAGGTCTAAAATAAAAATATGCTGCACGGTAATTATTAGCTCAAATTCAGAATGTGTAAAATAAGATGATGACTTAAAAAAAAGTGATATACTCCACAGCAAAAATGCAAATTGCAATACAAAACAGATTTGGGATAAACACCAGGATCACTGTGGACTGTGATAAATCATCTTAACCAACAAAAAAACTGAGAACTTAATTCGCAATAATATTAAAGAATAAAATTAAATCAATACAGCTGTCAAAATAGTTAAAATATAGACAAATATTAAAATATACTGTAGAACAGTTTGAATTATAAATGTGTTTTTACAGCCAATGGAACCCCTAAGAACTTTTATTAAAATTTTATTGAACTTCCTGATCATTTGTGCCTTTTTACTCAGTTTATCCCTTATGTTTTTGACAGCTTGAAGTCTTATTTTTTTGTCTCTTGACATGAGAGGTTACACTTCCTCAATGAACAGTTTAAAGTAAACTAAGAAAATAAGAGATGAGCCCCTTTTGAACTTTTGTGCCTTGCTCTCAGATCAGTGTCTTCCCTATAGTGAATTAAAAACATCTTTGGCAATGCTTATGAAAAGGGCTTTTGCAGAAGATTCCATATGTTGCTCAGGGAATAGATACACACATGAACTCATAGAAGGCTGGAACACGTGTCGCATTTCTTCAGATGTGCTTTAGCCACCTCGAAACAAGGGACTGTCCTATTTAAACTTTGCCACATATAGCGTGAGAAATGTTTTGACTCAACAGTTAAATGCACATGGGATGAGAGTTTACAAACATTTGGCTGAACTCCTCCTGCTGCAATGTGCAAACTATGTGTTTTTTGTAACCTCTGGAGGAATTCATTCAAGGATTTCAACTGAAGGCTGAAAGGGGCTGTGTGAAACAGCAAACAAAGCCATTAACTTTACTCTCTAGGGACTTGTGCTCAGGGACTTTAGGGATTATACTCCTGTACATCTTAAAGATTGTTCTGTATCCTTGACTTAATCTTTATGGGTGAAGCAGTCTGACGAATAATTACTGCTGTAATGAACGTTTACTTTAAGAATTAAAGGCTTCTACCACTTTGTTAATTCCCATTCTGTAAATGAGTTAAAAAGATTTGCACAATTTTAATTACTACTTTGAACAATCCCACTACTAGATGTTCTTAGGAGACAACCATATTCTAGAAAAAGATTTACACTGTATGTCCCTGATCTCCTCCCTTAAGCACCTATTCATCCATCCTGTGTTCATAAAACCAAGGCCTATCCTAAAAACATTAGGCACTAAGTAAATAAGTGTCACTACGTTCATTAAGGTGCCTCATTTTTGGATGTAAGATGATACAACAGTGTTTGAGAGCATACAAAGAGTGATTTAGCCAGGATGTGAGTATGGCTGCAGTAAAATTCCCTGAGTTACAATGGCAATCTGCAGTAAACAAAACTTTTAAAAATATATTACAATATAATACTTCAAAATTAAATAAATGTATATGGTGCTGTTTCTCACTATGTAAAGCGCTTTACATTAACTGAGGGGAACCACTTCAACAATCACCAATGTGTTGCATCTGATCCTTACAAATTCAGTTGCATGTGGTCAGTATGGTAATTTGAGGAGACATTAATTATTGCAAAAAATGTATACGCATTAACACCCCATTAAGACCAGAGCTTATTTCTTGAAAAGGGATCGAGGACTAATTTCATAAGAACATGAAAATATTATTTTCTAAATAATATTTAAGTGATAAAATGTAGGGATAAGAAACCATATTGGTAACAGTCATTTCAAAGTCGCACTTACTGCTTTAATATTTTTTGTTTGCTTGTTACTGACTGGTGTTTATATTTGATATTTCTGTTTTTTTTTTTATATTAGTACTGTTGTATATTTATTGATATAAAATATATTAGGTCTATTTATTGCCATTGCTTTTTTTTTTTTACTAATTTCTATTGGCTGTACTCTGTATTTGCTTGCATTTTTGAGATTTCTGTGCAACAGGTCTTTTCATTGTAAGGAAAAACAGACAAGCCAAATACAAAGCATAATGCCACTGCATTTAAATTGCGCTAAGAACAGTTTTACGGTGAGAACTTCTATTCCTTGCAAACACTTTGCAGTGTCCCCCCTCCTCCCAGCCCCAGGCTCAGTGCACTCCAGTGTCTAACACAAAACAGTGGCTGCGAAACTGACCACACTTGATCACCTGTTGTGGAAACTTCCAGACATCGATGGTTTGAATTTTTTGGGATCATTGACTGTAGATTTCTTTGCACGTGTTTGCGATAGGGTATTTCAGTGGTAAATTATAGGGATAGTCTGGACAGTATGAAAGGAGATTCAGGGGATGAATGTCACTTCTATTGTAGGCTGCAATTCCATGGGAACTCATTGTTTTATGTTAATTTCACACACCCAGTTTTTATTTCACACACTAACTTTTTCATGTTAATTTTCATGTACTCATTTTTTGATGTTTATTTCATGGTATATTTTTAAAATAACTTAAATGTTTATTATTTTCTACTTTTTTTTTTAAATTTTGCCTTTTTTTGCCACGGCATTAAAAATGTCTCCCAGTGATTTTTAGAAAAACTTCGATTTTTCTTTTTTTTTCACGTGAATACAATAAACCTACTGATACCTGGCTTTACTAACAACTAATAGGTACAATTTATGGTAAATCTCTTTTTAAACTCAATGGCACTCTGAACAGAACAATACATTTAAAAGTCTAAAGCAGACCACTGGGGGCCAATTTGACTTTTTAGGAGGGCAATTCGAGAATTTAGGTACGTTAAACAATTTATAAAATGAAAAAACAGAAATTCACTATAAAAAATGATAGAAAAAAATAAACAAATAATTTTTATTTTTTATAGAGACATTTATATATTTATATAGACATAGAAGGGATGGTGAAGAATCCTTTAATTTATGATTTTACAACAGGCTTGGGTTTTTCTATTTAGAAATCATTTTTACCATTAAAATAATTAGAATTGTAACAATGATTATAAAAATTTGCAATATAACAAAAATATAAAATGATCAAAATATTACAGAAAAAGCTGTCATTAAATTTATTTTAGATTTATGAATATCTCTTATTATATGCTTTCAAAACTGTATTTGCTGTATTTGCATATTACTTCATTTTTTTTTCTTTTTTTAATAATTTCTTAGTGATTTCTTTGTCAGTACTTCAACAATCCTTTCCCTCTTTTGTTTCCCTGTTCTTTGGAAGATTGTTTAGACCAAATTAATGAAATTATGGGCTTCCTACATGTGAATAGGAGTTTTTGAATAGGTAATAATAAGAATAAGGTATATGTTACAGTGGAGGACATCATGATTTTAGAGAGGCCTAGGTGGGGCATGGCCAACAAAAGGTTGGGAACCACTGATCTAAAGGTTTCTGCATTTTGCCAAGCTTCTGAATTTGTTTTGAGTCATGAGCACAACATTTGTATGTAGTGTACAAACATATTAAGTCTTGTCTGTTTAGATATTTTTCAACAGTAGTCATATGAAAAAGTCCACTTTGCTTACCACAGGCAACAGAAAGCGTAGCATTTCTTCGATTTTTTTCTGAGAACTAATCCTTAAAAAATGAACACTGCAGTGTTTGCATGATAAAAGTCATCCCTACACTCCTGAATTCATACACCATTATCAGGGCCGGATTTATATGAAAAGAGGCCCTAGGCTATTCCACTTATGAGGCCCTTTCACCTTCCATTTTTAAGTTTGTAAATTACATGAGAGATAATAAAAGTTTGCTAACAATTTGAATGTAGGCCCCTCTTGATCTTGAGGCCTTAGGCTGAAGCCTAGTTAGCCTATAGGAAAATCCGGCCCTGACCATTATAGATCTTGAAAGATTCTCAGGACTTTCTTAATACATTCCTGACGTGACTCCATTGCATTGTCATTTGATCAGACCCTCAAAGATGGTTTAAAAGGCTGTCATTTTGTCAGTGATCATGGTGACCTTTGTATTTAAATCATTTCCTAATAAACTAGCAAACCTGTGTTTGTCTGAAAGGAAATAATGAGCGACCAGTCAGATTGACTGCATCTGTAGAGAGCTGAGCTACAGAGTTAATAACAGCAACATCGTAAAACTCAGGAGGGGTGAAAACAGAAGAAACACTAATAAGGTCACAGGTGTACATTTACATCAGAATATTGGGAGGGGGGCCTCCAAATTCTTTCTGAAATACAATTTCATACAGATATGACATTTTAAAATACATCCATCCATCCATTTTCCAACCAATTAGTTATTTTTTTAAATATTTTTGCTATTTGAGTAATATACAGTAATAACTAAAATAATAATAAATATAGCCCTAACTGGTAATTTGGTAATCATTTTAATCACTCATTTGATTAATTAATACATTACAAATTGCACATACAATTATTTATTTCATTCACAAGAAATCTGAATATTGCAAAACTAATATGCTTTATAACAATATTGTTTACTATATTAATATACAAACTTTTTATCCTCTATCCAGAACTACATTTTTTCATCCATCCATTCATTCTTTTTATCATACCTAATCCAATTCAAGGTCAACAAGCAAGTGAGCCTTTCCCAGTTATTGTGGGGTAGGGCATTTAGCAATTTTCAGGCACCAGTTTGGGAAACACTGAGACAAACTGGAATAAAAGGAGAAAAGTCTACATAGCACAGAAAGAGCAATCAAGTTCCATAAAAAGAGAGGTTTTTTGCTTATTTTTTGATTAAATTACATTGTTTCTGTATTTTTTTACTAAACAGACTATGTTTAATGATATCTGAGATTAAAATAACCCAAAGAAGAAGCTCTTATGTTAAACTGCTTACTAAAGTCGAGTTATGCACTGATTAGGATAGCTGCCTCACAGTTCCAGAATCCTGGGTTCAAATAAGGAATGATAATAATTAACCATTGTTCAATTAACTTAAGTAAACATGATGCTAATAACACTGGTCTACAAAAAAATATTTTTTGTTTGCTACCAGCTCTCTATTATGTTTTTTACACTGATTTCATACATGAAATCGGAATTAAGTTAGCATATCAGAGTTTTGAGATACACATCATTGCCGTTTTGACACTTTTCAATATCAATATAATATCCATCCATCCATCCATTTTCAACCCGCTGAATCCGAACACAGGGCACAAGGCAGGAAACAATCCTGGGCAGGGTGCCAACCCACTGCAGGACACACACAAACACACCCACACACCAAGCACACACTAAGGCCAATTTAGAATTGCCAATCCACCTAACCTGCATGTCTTTGGACTGTGGGAGGAAACCGGAGTGCCCGGAGGAAACCCACACAGACACGGGGAGAACATGCAAACTCCACACAGGGAGGACCCGAAAATCGAACCCAGGTCCCCAGATCTCCCAACTGCGAGGCAGCAGCGCTACCCACTGCGCCACCGTGCCGCCCTCAATATAATATATCAACACAATATCTAGAGTTTGAACTCTGTCCTACCAAAATTGTTTGAATGTGTTTATTCTGAAAACAAACCAGAAGACAATACCAGAGATACTTTAAAACATGTTTATGTCAATTTACCTCAATATGAAAGCAAGATCAGTGTGCTCAAAATTATCTGAGGCAATTGCTTTTGTGTTTGTACTGCACATCTGTCTCTCTTTGCATGAATCAACAATAGTTATCCATCATGCTCGGAGTAAATTTTCCCTGATATCGGTTTTCCATCACCTTTGTATCTTGATGAAATCTTTCCCTGTGGTCATCTCTGACATCGTTTAGATTTGGTGGAAAAAAGTCGAGATGAGAATGTAAAAAATACGTCTTCAGTGACATTCTGGCTCCCGTAAGCTAATATACTTTCAGCATATTCTACACAAGTTCAGTATAATTCTCTGCTCTGTGACTGTCAAGAAAATTTTGGACAACCTGCACGAATGATGGTGCTGATTCAGTTGGCTTCAGTTTCCTTTTGAACTCATCGTCAAGCATCTGTTCACGGATTTCAGGGCCAACAAAAACACCTTCCTTAATTTTGGCTTCACTTTTCTCGAGACCAAACTTATTTCTTAAATGCTGAAACGCATCGCCTTTACTGTCCAGTCACCCTAGTTGTTTAAGACCTGGAACATCATAACTAAAAAATGGGACGTGCTGGATGAAAACGATTTTCAGATTTGGCATCAGCACATGCAATTTGTTAAAGCACAGGTGAAAGAATCCCAGTAGCAAAATGCTTGTTGACCAGTCTTATCTTATTGATTACATGATTAATTCCAATCTGCATCGGGAAATTGAATTGCCTTGCTACACTGCAACACCTGATAGACATTCTTTGGGACATTTTATTCATGTACTGTACATAGATACATGATAGCATGTATTTAAATTATATGTTAGATATAAAATAAAGGCAAAGATAATAGAGAGCTGCAGAAATGTGTATGTGCAAACTGTTCATAAGCCACTTAAAGGATAAGTTTGGTATTTTTCAAGTCAAAGTTATTTACTTAAAAGCACGGCATGTATGCTTTTGCCATGTGAAATTGTGTTCAAAAGTTAAGCATTTTCTATAAATTAAAAATAAATATTTTGCCCACAGTAGCACATTACATTGGAGGGTAAAGGGGCACAGAGGAAAACCTTTCAAATTTATCCAACACATCCATCTTTCAAGCCAAGACAGTTGTCAAGTATCGATCTGCTCCCTCTGTGTTTCCGTTGCATGTTTCTGACAAAAAAAGGGTTGTGGAAATAATCATTTCATCACATATTCCTGGTGATAAGAATATTCCTGGTGGTAAGAATAGGTTTTGTATTCATTTGTGTATTCATTTTGACATAAATAGGGAAGTAAATCAAAAGAAATATCAACAATGGGGCACAAAAAGTTTACTGTGACTTGGCCTGTGCTGGGCTTTCATGGTGAATCTCATAGTATTGGTGTTTTTTGTTCAAAAATGACATGTATAAATGATTTGACAATATGTGTGTAATCGCAAGATCAATACTCGACAATTGTCTTGGCTCGAAAAATGGGACGCATTTGCTAAGCTTGTAAGCTTTACCTCTGTGCTCCATAGCCTACTATGTAAACCACCAGTTCAGTTCTGTAGAAAGCATTTAGCATAGAACACAATTTTGCATGACAAATGCATATACACCATGTTTGTGAATAAATACGTTTTTAATGGGCAATCAACAGCTTTATAAATGTGTGTAAGCATGTGTTATGTTTCATAGCCAGGTCAATTAAATTTTGAGTAAGTGCTTTTGCTGACTGCATTCTTGCACTCTTTTAGCTGTTAGATGCTGCTGTGCCTCACCGCTGCACTCTTGCAGTAACTGGGAAGTGCAGGCACCTCTGTCTGATTGGGCCTATGCATGCGATAATTACCTAAAAGAGCTACGTAGTAAGACTTATTTGCTCTTTTATGAAAACTAGATGTTGTCTTCAAGATGCTGTCTGTTTGCACCACTGAGGTTGTTGTTCCCTCTAGCCTTTGCAGAATGAACACTTTATGTCTGCTGAACTACAAATATTTGTAAACTGGAGCTCTGACAGTTAACAGAATGGGCAGACAACTGACTCCCAAGAATTTCAATATATTCCAAATTCTAAACAAAAATGCATAAAATGTGTTTTACTAAGACAGATAGTGATACATTTAATGTTAAAATTAATGTTACCCTGCATAATGTGTAAAAAAAGATTTTCTGGGAAATTTACCCTTGCATTATTTTCAGTTTTCTGCGGTAGGCTGGAGCCCTGCCTGGGGTTTGTTTCCTGCCTTGTGCCCTGTGTTGGCTGGGATTGGCTCCAGCAGACCCCCGTGACCCTGTAGTTAGGATATAGCGGGTTGGATAATGGATGGATGGATGGATTATTTTCAGTTTTTCTAACTAGGGTGTCTTTTTTTACAAAATAACAATTATTAATTGACCAAAAGGATCGACTATTAATTACAGTATGCCTATTTTAGTTTATTTTTGTATAGATGTACTCACTGAGCATAGGCATGGAATCCACATCTAAATTGTTAAAAACATACATCAATTACATAAATTCATACTCAAGCAACATATCATTAAAAACTCATGACAATATACAGTCCATTATTGTTATAATTGAGCTGTGGACTGTTGACCAAAGTGGAGAGGAAAATAAAAACTTCAGTCATCTGCATGACTGGAGAAAATAACCCTCTGAGGGTCCTCTAAAGTTACAGTTTTGATGACTTAGGCCAGCTGAACATTCACTACTTCCTGGGCAATGAAAAAATAAAATAAGTACATATCAGGCAATGTAAAGTGAAGTTTAAATCCTTTGTTGCATTTTAATATCTTTGCAATCATTTCCTTTAGGCAGGAGTAGGAGCTTGACAATGTAGCAGAGGCACCAAGTATCTCAGAAGAATACCAAGAAATGAAACTGAATAGAGGGGGGGTCAGGGGCAGTTCACAGTGGCTTATAAGTTTTTATTATGATTAAAAGAGCTTCAATGTAAATTGCTAAATAGAAATTCCAATCAATGTATGCTAGACTACATCTATAGCTTGGATTTAAATGATGAGAACAATGGGGCATCCCACACAGAAGTGGGCACATCACTTGGAGGCCAAGCCTTTAGCTACAAGAGTAACCTTCCAATGATCAGCATTGTTAGACAATAATGTACTGTACACTTAAATATGTATCAACTGATCATTTTTGTTAGGTAAATAATGGTCCAAGGCATTTAAAGCTTTATATTTTAGGAGAAGCATTTTGTAATTAGCCCTTAACCGGAAGCCAGTGTAAAGAAAAGAAAATGAGTTACTTCATGTGGTTGTATTTTCTAGTTATAGTTAAGATCCTAGAAGCAGCATTTTGAATCAACTGAAGGCAGTAAATAGAATAAATCGAATAGCCTATGGCAAATACAATATGAAATAGGGCGGAGTGGTGGCGCTGAGGCTAAGGAGCTGCGCTGGTATCCCAAAGGTTGCCGGTTCAAATCCCCGTCACTGCCAAAAAAGGCCACTGCTCTGCTGGGCCCTTGAGCAAGGCCCTTAACCTGTAATTGCTCCAGGGGCGCTGTACAATGGCTGACCCTGTGCTCTGGATTGTGAAAACTACCTAATACAAGAAATTGTATAAGGCAAAAAAAAAAAAAAATGCGGTCAAATGTGTATCTCTCATTTACATTCTGTTCTAGTCAATGTCACTATGGAGTTCTCCTTTAGTTTTTGTGTTTTTTTTTTTATTTTTCTGAGGGCAAACCACTTTTCCTACCCATCTCCTACAGATGTGCTAGTTAGGTTGATGACACTTACTTGAGTCCATTAATGAGTTTGTTTTGATCTGATGCCTGATGCTGCTAAGATAATTCTGGGTTCTACCAACCATAAAAATGGATTCAGGAAATGAATGGTGATACCAAACCCATTATAAAATCTGGTAAGTCAAGACTTTGTAAAAAGTACCAACGTTGGGTTATAGCAGAAGATGACAATACCACCATGAAACACATTAAAATAATCAAAAAAGATTGGAGCCTTTCATAAACAATAATATTTTCAGGTACCTGTGGTGTGACTAGATCATGATGCAATATAAGTAAACTCACAGTGAAGCTCCTTCCTACACTTTACTGTGTTGTCCACACCTATACTAGTGTCCATGTTCTCCTTCTCATCACTTCACTCCCATCTCTAGACTCAGGTGACTAAGGACTACAAGTCATCTTTAAGGGCTGACCTGGTATAATACTTCCTGTGTCATGCAGACATAACTGTGAAGCCTGGAGACTATAAATGCATGAAGTCCATCTTGTTAGAGCTTCCCAGAGTGGTCCCAGTTTTTTCTGCCAATAAGGCTGTCTGTTTCAAATATTATTCAAACTCAATCCTGCAGGAGTCTACAATATTGCAGCATATAACTATTACTTCCATTTACTAATCAAGGAGGACTGGTTTTATATTAAAGCAAATTCTTCAGAAATCAACAATCTTCTTACATAATATGCTACTGTGGCTGTCCGTTTGTCTATCCAGGATTTTAAATCACCTGTAGCTCACAAACTGTTTGACCTATTGACCTGAAATTTGGTACAAATATACTATGTGACGTCTACTATCCGCTTTCGTGGTGATGACTGACCTCCAAGGTCATTCCTCTTTTTATTTTTATTTTAATTTATTTTTAGAATCAACTCTCATCAGCAGCCAGCAGGGCGGCCATGCAGCACATGTGTACGGGCACCGTTCTCATCCCTACCACCTTCGCCGTCACTTCCCCTACCTCTACATATCTTAAATCATTCTTGAGGCAGATTGAAGACTTACGTGCCAGCTTAAGTGAACAATTAAAGAAAACGTACTAAGTAATTGCAACACAGACATTGATTTAATCAGTTTTAACGTGAAAAGATGCAGATGAAAGAAGAAAAGAAACAGGCCACTAGGGTGGAGAAAAGCAGAGCTGCTCAGAAATCAGCAAGCGTATCAACCTCAGAGCAAGCGAATGCTAAACGTACACAGAAAGAGTATGGAATTAAAAAAAAAAAATGTATTTTTTGATGCTGCTGTTCCTTCTGTATTACTTTTTTTTATAGCAAGTGCACTAAACCTGCTTCCATGAATCTAGAGTTATAGAAATTTTTCAAATTTAAAATCAACAGTTAACAAATTTAATTTTAAAATGCACATGGACTAGATACTGAGGTAGTCTGTGTATTAGCTATGCAATAGTTCTTATTGGACTAAATGGTCTCCTCTGATATCTTAAACATTTTATAGTTTTTATGTTTGCATATTATTACAAGCAGCAGACTTATAAGATTTAGCAGAGAATAGTGATAGCCTGGCAAAGAAAATGTTGTAGTCTACAAAATTAGATGCTGCTATTAATGATTTTCCTATGTTTTGAATGCAGAGTTTTTATTTGCCATGAATAATTTCATATACGTTCCAATATTAATCATTCAGTATTGTGAACTCGGTTTAAAAGGTCCATAGTGGAAATTTTTAGTCCAAGCACATTTATTCTGTTGACTTGTTTAGTTATTACCTAGTATTTCTTATATATGTCTTTGTATGGTGATATCGTATTGGTAAACAGTATGTATGGTTGTTTTATTGTACTCAGTAGCATGTTCGTTAAAAGGTAGCTGCAGGATATCTATTGAAAATGAAAGATTTGAATTGAAGAGAATGTAGTTTGTTGTAAATGTCATAACTAAAATGCACACCATCACTTAAAGTAACAAAATTACTGTATATGATTGGGGAATGGAGATCACCAACATCCAGGCAATTTTTTTAGATTAAGGAACATTTGCTAAATTATGAAGTATAGGAACATTTACAGCCTTCTTATTCTCTTTATCTTACCTCTACAGACATTAAACTCCTCGCTAAATTGCTTAAAGGTGGCAGGTTAGAATCAGTCAAATAGGTAGAGTAAAGTGTATAGACCGAAATCTGCATTCTTAGTTCATGTTGACGTTCTAAATTATCAGCTGGCAAAAAGAGAAGTTACCACCTTCAAGGGTTGATATCAAAAGTCAGGGAAACTAATGCTAAAACCAAGGCTCTAAACAATGAAAGCAGCCAAACGATGAACAGCCAGAAGTTGGTTGCCTTCACAAAACCTAAATGCTAAACTAGTAACGAAGTTGAAAGGAGAAATGTGATGAGTCAAAAAATCAAAAGACATGCTGTCACCAAAAATAGATGAAAAAATGGAGTTAAAAGGGGAATTTATATGAACCAGATTGTCAATACTATGAGTACACTCACTGAAGTTATTTGAGGGTTCAATCCTTTAAGCAAAGAAGCCATAGTCAAAACCAAAGTGTGAAACTGCAATTAAATATAAACTGTCAGAAGTCAATGACCAGAAGGTATATTGCCACCAAAATTCCAGACTTGTGCAATAATTACAAGGACTGTGGCTGTAAAAGTCTAAACCTAAAAGCATACACAAATCAGAAAATGTGCTATCACCAAAAACTAGACTCAAAATCATTCAAGAATCATAATTCTAGATAAACAAGACTGCGACAGAGACTATATTGGCCATGAAGATACAGTTATGTCAAATTTGCCAGATAGTCCACTAATATGCATGGACATTATTCTGCCCATTGTTCTTCTAATAATATTCACTTAAAATACTATCTTCATTTTCTTCTAAAAGGTATTTTTCATTTTCAGTATAATTGTAATTGTAAAAACATTCCTCAACAAATCCACCAACTCCTATAATGAAATTAGAGATATAGAATGATTAACAATTTTTAAAATCCAGTAACCTTGAATATTTTTTTACACTGCTGTCATTGTTGATACTCAGTATACAAAATTTTATTTATGTTTTATTAAACCTCTGATTTACCGTTATTTATAAACTATGCAATCCAATAATGGTATTGCACTGTACCCTCTATATGATGATTATGTGATGCTTATTTTGTCCAAAACTGATGAAAATGTTCTGAATAGTTATTGCTTTATGACATAAAGAATGTTGAGGATAACAGGATATGGATTAAATTAAAAGACTGGAGCAATGACATTTTGAAACATGGGGACAGCAATTAAAACTAGCCTTTGTGGTATTGCCCCTTAATCCAGCTAACCCATGCCACAAGAAAAGAAAACAAATCATGAAACACTTTAAGAGAAGCTTTCCTGAGCTAAATAATGCCAAATGACTGCAAAGGGTCAACGCCAGCCATACTGTAGGAAAATGACTTTCCAATGGGACAGCTTTCCTGTAAGTTCTACAAACCACCACCAACAACTCATTAAACCTTACCATCTATTCAGCTATCTAACAACATCTCTATCTCTTACAGTAAATATCACATTTCATTTCATCTAGCTAGATCGAAAGGTAAGTACAAGGAGCTTTTCTTTATTGTTAAAATGGTCTCATAATGGTCAATACTACTCTTAATGATGCATAATATAGTGCCCCTAGTTTATCAGAAGAGGTTTTTATTTCAGTCTTGTTAGAAAATCCTTTAATTTCACTAAGATGGAAGCATAAGAGATAGTATGCTCTCCAAGAAATTTCCTACTGACAAGAGAATATTTACTATAACTTAATATTAGCTAGCTAAACCACTGGTAAATGTAAGGTCTGCAAGCAGTAACAGAAAGCCATTACTACCATGGATTGAGCACAGCTTTACAGTGTATCAGTGAGCATTGACTGATGGCACTACAAGCTGATGCAATAATATTAACTAGAATATATAAAACTCTACTTGCTGTACTACACTGACACTTCTGTTATGTAATAATACTCAAATTACATTAATATATATATATACATTTATACCATACAACTGTTTCCATATTTGTTTGACTGCAGCACCTGCTGGTTAACTAGTGCACTTATATTAACATATTGATTTGATAATATTCATTGAACTTACAGCATTGTGCCTTAAATTCTACAGTAGCAACTAGCTCACACTGTAGTCCCATAGCTGAGAGTGCCTGCCTCTCTCTGGCTTATCTACAGCATTGTTATTCAGTGTTTCCACTTAAGCAAGCTCTCAGGTTAATCATTGGTTCATAAATCCATAATTCGTATAACTCTAATTCTTAAGTCCTTACACTGGCTCCCAGATAAGTTTAGGGCAGATTTCAAAATCCTCCTTTAAACATATAAAGCCCTTAATGGCCAAGGTCCTACTTACTTATGTGAACTTATTATTACTTACAAACCAAAAGGCACATTAAGAATTTCAAGATGTCGACTTGCTTATGATTAAAAGGAATAATAAAATAACTTTGGAAGGTTGAGCTTTTAGCTAAAGGGCCCCAAAGCTGTGAAATGGTCTGTCTGCTACTATAAGAGCTGCCCCTTCAGTTTCTGCTTTTAAATCCAGGCTGAAGATTTACTAATTTAATCTAGTATACCCTGACTAGAGCTGCTGATTTGCAGTGCATACTGCATCTTTGTCTGTTAGTCATTAGCACTAAAATATAAGCAATACAATATTTAAAAACCATTTCTATCCTCCTCTATTTTGTTTCTCTTCTCAGTATCCTCATGTGGCACTTGGTGTCACTGTTCTACTGCCAAGTTATTTGCCCCTCTATGGAAAACGATAGGCAGTGTGGTGTAGTGGTTAAGGCTCAGGACTTCAGACCCTTAGGTTGTGGTTCCAATTCACGTTTCTAACACTGTGTGGCCATGACCAGCTCACTTAACCTGCCTGTGCTCCAACTGGAAAACCCAAAACAAATGTAACCAATTATATTATAAATGTTGTAAGTCGCCTTGGATAAAGGCGTCAGCCAAATAATTACATGTAAATGAAATAATATATTAGATAAAGGAGCACTGGAATCATAGGATAGAAGGGTACTTTTATTAGACTGGATGGCCCAGCTCTGACTCTACTGTAGTATGGCCAGTAGGGGGTGGTCAGCAAGCTAACCAAGGTCTCCAGCACTCAGATTGCATCTGGCGTTTGTCTTTGACTCTTTGTCTACCTTTTCATCTCCTCCATTGTCAACCAGTCATGGTTCTACAATTAATTGATGGATAGATATTGTTGTTTTCTCTTTATGTTAATTAGTTTCTAATGTGAAACTGAACTTGTTAATTTTTGTGATTATTATGGCCTGTATAGCATGTTAAAAAATATTGTTGCATCCGGAGCCAGCAACAAGCCAAACGCTTCAGTCAGTGCTTTGGTCAGGGTGGCATTTTCATGTTTTTTTAGCATTATGAAACAATAATACTGTAAAGATCACACTGGAGATGCAGAGGTCAATGGGGCTGGACAGCTACTCAGCTCTGTGCTTTTAGAAGGCACAGTGCATTATGCAAATGAAACATCTCAGCGAGAGGGGGAAGTCCCGGGAAAAAGGGTGAAAGCAGTGCAAGAGATGGGTTTGAGTGTGGAAGGTGCTGGAAAGGAAGTTCTTTTACTCAGTGTTGATCATAGAGCGTAGGTGTCACACAGGGCACCTGCAGCATGGGTGCAGAGGAAAAGGGGCAGAGCAATCTGCACGAACAACACAGTGAATGAGTGTGTAGAGGGGAGTGAGAGTGAAAGAGTGGTGTGCTTCTGGTCTATAACACTGAAGAGGAAAACAGTACAGAAAGGTTAGACGAGTTTAACTGCGATCAAAGTTAAGGCAATTTTAGAGCCGCTTTTATGTTGGCTTCTCCAGATAGTCCCATCCTCCTCAGTCAGGTCTCAACCACCGGAGGAGCGTGTCTCTCTATAGCTCAGGACCCAGGGGCACTATACCATGTTTTTCTCAAAGCACCAGTTGAAAAATACTTGTGTAGAGCATAATTATCATTTCGCTGAAGATCAATTGAGGATAGTATTTACAGAATTTTAACACAACTTTTAATGTATGCCCATTTAAGAGATGCTTCTTTCAATTAAGTCAGTCTTTAGCAGTGCATTCAAAGTTAACAGTTGTTTCAATTATTTAATTTTTACTTTGACACGTCTGTGTCTCATATGTTATGCTAATACACTGGCCTGTATTTTTTTTTGCCTTCTTTTCAATTTGCCTTTTAGAAAGGCATTCAAATTCAGGTGGTAATTGCTCAAGTAGTATTTTGGTAAAAGCTCAGGTTTAAGGTCATTGTTTAAGTTTAAACTATGCCATTAATTTGTAAAATTCCTTTGTGTTGATTCTACATTAAATTTGTGATTCAGTGTATATTTACTTCATGATTTATGTAATAATTTCATAATTACATGTTTTAATGTTAGCATGTGATTAATCACAATTAATTACATACCTTTAGGCAATTAATTAGTCAATTGTTTTTAATTGATTCCCTGTCCTAGTTTCTACTTACAGTATTTTCTGTATATTTTAAAGAGTCAGTATCCTCACGTGTATTTAGTGATTGGTATAATCTCTTCTAGCATTTTGCCTTAAGAGTGCTCTGTGCCTGCGGTTGGTGAGGACCACTGTGCAAGAACAATGTAAAAAGTATTTTGTAGTATTTTACTATTACTCTTTTTTGTGTTGCATGTACCCTGTTTTTTAACACCAATTGTGCACCCAACCTAACTAAAAGATAGATAGATAAATAGATAGATAGATAGATAGATAGATACATAGATAGATAGATAGATAGATAGATAGATAGATAGATAGATACTTTATTAATCCCAAGGGGAAATTCACAGAAGAGGGTCTGTGTCTGAACTGCCCTTCCTAAGATTTCTTTCATTTTCTCTTACAAGTTTATTTTGGGATTTTTTCCTGTCTTCTTAGAGAGTCACGACTGGAGCACTATAAAAAACAGGGCCTGTTAAAGCACATTGAGGCATTCTCTGCATGATTTTGGGCTATACAAGAAATAAAATGTTGTTGATACAGTAATTCCTTCACATTTGTTTTTTGTTACTTAACTTGCCCGCTTAGAGGTTCCTAAATCATTGCTGAGTCTTCAATATTTTTGGAGCACAACTGGTAAAAGCTGTACTTCCAACATAGTGTTTCAGCAATTCAACTTCTCAATAGCCTCCAGCAATGCCACATTATATATCTTAATGCATAGGACTGCAAAAAATGTACCTTGCAGCTCTACAGAAAAAAATATCCTATACCACTTTAGAACTGTTCCACCTTACCTCTACTTTAAACATCAGCTTCATAATTGTTTCACTGAGTCCTTGGGCTTTCAAGCACCATTTAAAGCTGCCTCATATATCCTTCACTATGTGGTTTAGCCTCCTACACATCTCACAGGTGAATTGTTGTCTCTGGAGAATAATCGGCCACCAATTACCTGAAAAAAACAATAATTCCTTACATTTTTTCACACAATAAAATAACATGATTAAAGCTGAGGGCAGCCTCACTAAAGTATCTTGGTCCCCTGAAACAATGTGAGCTTGGTGTTTTTTTTATTGGATCCTTTTTTAGAGTTGGCAGAAAATTGAGAGAATCCTAGCAAAAAGAGCAATAGAGTGAATGGTAACCTGATACTGCAACATTGTTATACCTCAGTGTCTCTAAATTAAATGAACAATATTGTTGCCAAACTGTAGATATTCATTTCAATGAAATTAAGAAAAATAACCCTTTACAAGTTTTTATATGGAAACATTGAATTTTCAAAAATAAATATAGCAAAGCTTTTATTTTTCAGAAACCAAGTGATTTTCTGAGAAAAGTAGCAATTATTTTTTTTCTCAAATGGAAATACATTTAAAAAAATTAAAACAAAATAAATATATTAATAAAAATGGTTAAGGATGATATACTTAAAAGAGAACACAGAGTTAACAGGAAAATAAAAGACAAGCAGGAGGCACAAACAAGAGTGAGAACAACTTCAGAAACACACAGCAAAAGCATACAGTGCGAGGCAGGAACAATCTCTGAACAGGACTCCAGCATGTCGCTACCACTGCGCCAGCTTGCCCCCATGTTTAATATGTGCATTAATTCCTTTCATCATGAAAATGATATCAAATATCATCACTACCGCTGTCCACTGTGTCCATACATTTAATTATTAACAGTCTACATTATTTAAATGAAGTTAAAAAGTTATCTGTATAATGTAATATATATACTTTACTGCATTTCATCTTAAAAAAGATATTAAGAGCTCCAAAATCTAAATTGACAAAGAAGCCAGTCATCATCATCTGTAAATACGCGCTCTCATCTATTGAATTGAATTGAATTCCTTTATTGTTATTTTATGGTACACTGAGATTCAATATGCAAATACTCCATAAACTTATTTTCCTATAAAATGGTAAAATAACAACAACAACAACAACAACAATAATAATAATAATACTAATAATAATACGATAAAAAATTAAAAATATACAATATGAAAGCATAAGTGGCTCAGATTATGCAATATTACAAATGTAATGCACGTTTACAGTGAGGCAGTTGTACTAATAAGTACAAACAGTTCTACATGCACATGGCTGAGGCAGCGTGTGCTATAAATGTTCTCCAGGGTAGATGCTGTATCCGATAATTCTCCCTGGGGGGTATTTTCCATATGTCGCTTAAATCATCCGAGATCAGATGCGTCATCTTGGATGAGTTAATGCCGGTGAAACTCATCCTGGATAAGTCGGTTTTTCAAACGCAGCCTTGTAGTAGATTAGTCGAGCTGGATTTAATCATACGAGATAAATGCGCGTGCCCGCGCTGATTGAAAAGCCCATATATATTGAGTCTAGAAAACATCATCAGCAAGTCTTTGATAGGCTGTAACAAAATGATGAAAGAACGGGCGCATTATTTTTCACACAAGCAGAGTAAGACCTTTTATTCGAAGGACTTGAACAATTTCAAGATTTAATATGCACAAAGGGTAACACTGCAAAAGCAGCCCAAACCAGAAAAGACGGCTGGCAAAAAGTGGCCGACAAATTAAACACGTGTGCACTGTACTTACTGAAAGCAGTGTTTCATTTCCTATGTGTCAGATTAATTATTATTTAATATGTCATAATCCCAGATCAAACGTGAGCACAAAGAGAACACGGGAACAGGTTAAAGTGAAGTACAAGAATATACTTCAAACTGCTAAATATTGGTATATAACTATTTAAAGAATTGTTGACATAAAGAATCATATATAATGTAAAGAACATTAATTTTAAAGCGAATAAGAAAGCAGACAAGCAAAAAACAGATGGAGGTCCACGCGGTCCAGACCTAACCCCTGCAGAAGAGTTGGCTCTCCAGCAAAATGCCCATCGCCCTGATTCTGAGGGCATTCCAGGGGCAAGCTCCTCCTCAGAACCAGTGCCAGGATGCAGTGGTCACTTCATTTCAGGTAAAGGATGGTCATTGCATAGATTTGTCCTCAATGTGTGCCATAGGTATGTTCCATATAGCCCTCTTTTTTTTTGGGTCAGTTGCAGGGAATGTTATATCCCAAGAACCTGTGTCTGACCAACGAGATATTGACAAAGGTCAAATATTTGATGAAGACACTGTGTCTGATTATTCATCAGGAGGAGAGGTACATTTTCCAAATAATGTTTGATCAAACTTCACTGTGATCAGTCCCATGTGCCCCAATCACATTTGGAAATCCTGGGTAATGAGAATGTTAGATTGATTGTGAGATTCTTTATGGAACTGTGGGTGTTTTTGCCTGTGTATTACCTACCTGCAATGGCATGAAATGCCTCTTTTATTGTCTGCACACGCAGGTGTCCAGGAAACACTATGAAAACCCGAAGGAAATATTTCAGAGCCAAACAGACTTTACGAATTGCCTGGCAAACTGCACTTTTAGATAGATTTTCCGCATCGCCTACAGTATATAAAATAAGGGCTGCTTGCAAAAAACATCAAAGCAATGCATACTGTCTGTGTGGTTGTGAGAGCCCGACTTCGCCGAGTTGGACTTCGAATATAAGGTGCTAATAAGTCTTTGAGGTACAATATTCCCTCTCGGCTAAAGCGGTAGCTTTCGAAAAGAATTTCCTCTGGGAGCAATAAAGGATCTTGCCGATCGCGCAAACCCCTCTCTATATGAAATTCTCTTCTTATAATTTGTATACCAATATCAATTGGTCGCTCATTCATGAACGGTGAAGCCATGACTGAATGAATTCCATGCATGGACACCGATTAAGGATGTGAGCTAATCCTTGTTTACATAGAACAAACCTGCTCCGAGCAGGTTTGAGGATTTGGATGTGTTGCTATGACAACACATCCAGCAAGAGTTTTGAAAAACCAACAGATCCAGGATCACGCCAAATCGTCAACAATTATATCTGGCTAAACAAGTAATCCACGTACGAAAAATACCCCCCTGCTCTTGACACAATGTGCCGTAGAGCATTCCGATCAGCTGCTGTAGAGCTGTGATTCCACACTCAGATACATTGGGTTAAAATACTCTGAGTGGTGCACTGAGAGTAACAACATTCAAACAGTTTTGGTATTTCGAATAGTTTGGCCATTCCGTGCACCATTATATGGTTACAGGTTGATTACAATCAGATGCCTTTAACTAAAAAATGATACACGGGTAATTTCAGTGTATTTGATAAAGCTGCGTCACGGATGTGAATCTAAAAAATAAAGGGAAACCACACAGGAACTAGCTTTGCTTTGATGCTGGCTGCCACCAGTTTCCAAAACTGAGCCAAAAACTTGTGTATTCAATGGTTTGAGCTGGCGTGAGAATGTGTGTGGCTTTACGCCAAGGTTAGTTTTTATACATCGCGATGTGAGCGTGGAAATGGGTGTACGCAACAATTTCCATTTATACATGAGGCCCCAGGAAGATAGCATCAAGCAGGCACATAAATTATCAGAAAAAAAGTTAATGAAGCACCTTTTAGGACATAAGTAATTTTTTACAGGTTCTAACCTTAACCCTATACTGAGACACAGTACGCACAAAGTCACAACTTCCTTCATTTTTCAGATATTTCTTAATTGCCAGTACCTGGAAGTTGTGTAATTTTAAGTACATCACAAGTTGGCTACAGTCAAGTCAGTAAAAAGTTCACTAATAAATGTATCCATAGACAGTGTATGGATTTTATTATATAGTGAAACACACTGTATCTTTCATTGTATAGTGTAACAATTTCAGTTTATAGCATGTGCTTCAGTGTAAGGTGTGACAACTCAAGTACCGCAACCCACTTCTTTTAAAGAAATACTCCCCCCCAAAGATGGCAATATTTTTATCTGTTTTTTAACCCATATTGTTTGTGGTTTTGGCCAAGAAAAATGTTTTCAATGAGAATGAAAGTAACAAAATCACTGATAACAATTGTTACCAATGGGGACCAATGCTAAACAACGCAAACAATTTTAAAATCTCCTTGAAAAAACACAAATAATTATCACATGATCCAAATGTAAGTTATGCAGTCATATGCTCACAACATTTTAAACATATGTATGGTATTTGTGCTAAAATACTGCTAAATGAGAACTTTCTGGAAAAGCCTGTCATGAAATACACCGAAATGAGTATGAGCTTTTGAATTGAAGACCCACCCTTCCTATTCATTGGTCAAGACTCCAGCCCAGTAAACGCTCATTCATTGGTTACCATCCGCATTGTGTGATAGCAATATTGTAGAGCATGATCTAAGAGACAAGTAAACTATAGATTAAAAGTTAAAGGTGTAAGGTAAAACACACAGAAAATATCTTGTGGAAAATATGCCTCACACTTGTGCATTTCAGAGATGCTTGAACAAAAAATATCAGTTCACCGCTACAGTTTCACAAAACCAAGAGTCAAAACCAAAAAAGGGGGAACTGGAACGAGGCACTAATGCTTTTTTCTCCTTCCATCCACAGAAAAATGTCAGAATAAAAAAGCATTCCTACCCAACATAATGCTCCAATATCCACCACCATCCTGACAATAATAAGAAGGCTCCAAGAAAATACCTCACTTCTGGCCCCCTTCTGATGTCCTCACTTTTGTCCCTCTGCTAATGACATCATCTCCGGCCACTACTACCTTCTCTTACGCCAGCTGCTGTTAATTATACTTCCTATATAGCCTCCATATAAGTCAGAGCATTTTTTTTTTGTTTGCTGTCAAATGTTTGAGTTGGTTTTTGACCATTTGACTGTACTGGAATCTGGAACCAGTATACAAGGAGGCTCCCCAACATTTACTTATCACAATACAAAAACAGAAGCTCGATAGCAGGGGTGATTAGCCAGGAAATTCAAACAAAATCATTAATAGAAAAATCAGGAGTCAAATACAGAAAACTGAACCTTCAGAGAGCCACCCAGCTGAATAACCAGATGGAACCTTGGCCTTCATTTTAAGGAGACAGTGCAGATAAATAAAACCAAACCTTCCAACATTAGCTTAATACAAAAGGGCAAAATAATATAGTAAATACAGTATTAATAAAAAACATAATATGACATAAATACAAAGAAAATGCAAACTCAAAACAGAAATAACAACAAAATATGTCAAATAATTTCAAAAATCAACACAAAAAGAAGAAGAAATAATCCTGAGCCAGGGCAACAGCCTTGGCTATACCATAACATAACTCATTCCTGTTGTATACAAGCATATTTTCCAGAAGTTTTTTATTTATCAATATTCTTGCCAAAATACACATTTGGAGCATACAACTGCATGGTTACCTGACAGGTAGGTTATATATATTGTTGGGTGTATTCAGTATTGGTCTGCGTTCAATTCCACTGCCTCAGGAATTGTTGTACCTCTGTTATCCATAAAAACATAACATTAACAGTATTTCTTGGTCATCATCACAAACTATACAGTAAGGAGCAGATAATAAAATTATCATTATTGGGTGGGATATTTCCCTAAACTTCAACAATGCTGATAGAGCACAGAAACAATTTGTCTTTCTACATTATAATTAAACATCTGAATTGGGGGGTTTGAGTTCAAGGATTCTGTTTCTGTCATTTCTCACTCAGAATTCTTTATGGTTTAACTGGTGTGTTTTGTTTTTGCAACTTCTAGGATGCCATTTTAGATCCTTATCACTGCCATTTTAAATTCCTGTTGTTAGGTCCATTTATAGGGGTGTGGCTCCAGAGGTCATAACATGCTTATAATCAATATAACAGGATAGAAGGATGAACTGGAGATCCTTATCCAATCTTCGGATACCAAAACTCTATCAAAAAACCTTGCTGTAAATATTTCAATTTTCATTAGATTTTGAACTTTTGCTCATTCTTTTGAGTTGAATGTGGTCTAACATCTCGGCTTTGTGCTCTAACTGTGATTTCCCAGCTTGTCCTTTTTTCATTTTCTTATGCTCATCTCCTGGTGCTATTCAAAATATTTACCTTGCAGTTCATTGTCAGAACACCTTGTATCTTGTATAGTTCTAGGGCAATAGGCAAGTGATAGCAGAGTATAATATAACATGATAAACAGATAGCTATTTATTTTATTAAAATATGATGGCGCAGGGCGGCACGGTGGCGCAGTAGGTAGTGCTGCTGCCTCGCAGTTGGGAGACCTGGGGACCCAGGTTCGCTTCCCGGGTCCTCCCTGCGTGGAGTTTGCATGTTCTTCCCGTGTCTGCGTGGGTTTCCTCCGGGCGCTCCGGTTTCCTCCCACAGTCCAAAGACATGCAGGTTAGGTGGATTGGCGATTCTAAATTGGCCCTAGTGTGTGCTTGGTGTGTGGGTGTGTTTGTGTGTGTCCTGCGGTGGGTTTGCACCCTGCCCGGGATTGATTCCTGCCTTGTGCCCTGTGTTGGCTGGGATTGGCTCCAGCAGACCCCCGTGACCCTGTGTTCGGATTCAGCGGGTTGGAAAATGGATGGATGGATGGATGATGGCGCGGTGGGTAGCGCTGCTGCCTCACAGTTGGGAGACCTGGGGACCTGGGTTCGCCTCCCGGGTCCTCCCTGTGTGGAGTTTGCATGTTCTCCCCGTGTCTGCATGGGTTTTCTCTGGGCACTCCGGTTTCCTCCCACAGTCCAAAGACATGCAGTTTAGGTGGATTGGCGATTCTAAATTGGCCCTAGTGTGTGCTTGGTGTGTGGGTGTGTTTGTGTGTGTCCTGCAGTGAGTTGGCACCCTGCCCGGGATTGGTTCCTGCCTTGTGCCCTGTGTTGGCTGGGATTGGCTCCAGCAGACCCCCGTGACCCTGTGTTCGGATTCAGCGGTTGGATAATGGATGGATGGATGGATGATTTCATCATTCTTTGATGATTATTCTAGAATAATGATTCTAAAAATTCAGATATCAAATAACTAATCTTATGCCTAACCCATGAGAGATGTATATATTGTCATACGCTTGCACATTGGGGAAAACTGAAAGGCTCTAGTGGCTGTAATTCTATTACGGGGTTGGCACTGTGTCCTAGTGCCTTCCTCTCTTTCTTTCTCTGCAGACTGGATAATTGACGGCTAGAACACCTATAACATTCTTTCCGCTGTCCATCCACCTGGACCCACATCTTCCTACGAGAAGGACTATAAATTGGTAGTACTGCTATCTTTGTCATTTCAATCCTGAACTCATGTCTAAAAAGATCTCTCTGCAATTATTACATGTTTTCAATTTCCTTACAATCCATTTATATGAGGTTACTGGGCTTGTACCCCAACTCTTTTTTGTCTTCTATTATTGTACTATTATTGTACTATATGTATATATATATAGTGGCTGATGGCTGGGGCATTTGACGCCCCTGTGATGGAAAGACCAGGGGAGGGGGCATATTCAGGGCAATACCTCCCCTGGAACACTAGAGGGCAGCTCTCCTGGCTCACAGCAGGGCCACGGGTTTGGCGCTTATAAGCTCAACCTTGTTTGGGCCCATGGCCACCACCAGGAGGGTGCCTGGACGATTGCTGAGCCCTGGGTTGCAGCAGTGCAGTGCTGCCAGAAGAAGATTTGGGAACACCTGAAGCACTTCCGGGTGCCCTATAAAAGGGGCTGCCTCACTCCGTTCCAGGAGCCAGAGTTGGGAGGAGGTGGACGAAGCTTGCTGGGAGAGGAGTGGAAGCAGCAAAGAAGGGAGAGAAGAAGAATGAAAAGGGACTCGGTTGTGCTTTGCCCTGGGAGAATTTTGTGCTGGGAAATGAAAATAAAATGTGTGTTGTGTGGCATTTCATGTCTCTGCCTGTCTGTGTCGGGTTAGGGCGGCTGTACGTGCCCTGGTGGTTCACTGTATGTATGTGTGCATATACATTGTCACAAAAAGCACACACAAGAGTCATAAAAAGGTTTGGGGCAGCCACCTTTATAATATTCCCTGGCTGCAAATGGGTAAATCGCTAGCACTAATGTGCTCAGAACAGAGTCCAAAACATAACTGATTAGGTTAGTCAAATATGGTGGCTTTAAAGGCCAGAAAAGGAAGTGTAGTCATCAAGGGTGGAAGCGGAAGGGTCCTCTTCCATAGGTTCGGACCCGGACTTGACACCATCCAAGGGTCCGGAATCGGAAGTGACCTCATCAAGGTTGGAAAAGGAAGTGATGTCATCAAGGTCAAAAACGGAAGTGATGTCATCAGGGCCAGGTGGAATTTACCATGAACGGACTGCAGGAAAATGTAGAAAAAAAGTCGGTGCGCTCCGCAACCCCCTGGTCTGGCGTGGAATTACTCCCATTTAGACCCTTTAGCTGCCTTCCATGTGCACGTGTGTGACAACATATATATGTATATATACAGTATATATTTTTTTCCTTTATCTCTCTCTCTGTCAAGCTTCTGTAAAGTTTTAATATCACCTTGGAGAAAAATAATATCTATCTATCTATCTATCTATCTATCTATCTATCTATCTATCTATCTATCTATCTATCTATCTATCTATCTATCTATCTATCTATCTATCTATCTATCTATCTATCTATCTATCATATTCTATTATTAAGTTAAAATTACTACTAAGTTAAATTAATGCCACTATTTTTAGTTTGAGATAGGAGGCTGAAATTGAAGTTAATAAAATCTGCACTGCTAATGTTTACAGGTATTTTACATGACAGCTGAAAATATCCTCTTGTAAAATTAACAACTGTTCTAAACATTACATGAGGATATATATGTGGACGTAGCATATTATCTTGCATAAATTATCCATTTGAAAAAGGGAGACTGTAGGTATAAAGGGATACTTGTGGTTAGCAACATTACTTGGGCATGCTGTGATTTTCAAGTGACACTCAACTGATATTAAGAGATTTAATATGTGCCAAGAAAACATTCCATACACCATTGCACTTCCACCATCCTTTGCTTTTAACACAAGCCATGATAACTCCATGGATTAATACAGTTCACGCTAAATTCAAGCACAATCATTTGCACAGCAGCAGTAATTGAGACTGATGACAACAAGGGACATTTTTTTCATTTTCACTTGTCTAGTTTTTATAATCATGTGCCTCTAGCATTGTCTGTCTGTTCCTAGCTGACAAGAGTGAAACTTACAGTGGTCTTCTGCTGCTGCTGGAGCCTGTTTGCTTTAAGATCTGATGTGTTGTGTGTTCAGGGGCGCTCATCATCATTATTGTAATGTTGGTGTTTAAAATCTATAATGAATTATATAATAGAAACTGTAGGTAATAAAATTCACATATGGGGTTCTGTTAAGCTGGAGCTATCTCATTCGGCACCAACTATCATACTAGTGCCTTTCCCATTGTAATGTTTGGTCAAATAACAATTAAACCTTTGCAGCATGTCAAAAAGGTGTACTTATATTGAGATACAGAAATATCTTTGGTTGTTTGGAAGAAAAAACTGCCAACAAACAGGTCTACCTAATATAAGCTTTGTGGCGAGGCCGCTGGGGGCAGTACCCAGCCGGGACGCCTGGAAGGACCGGAAAAGGGACTACGCCTCCTCCGGACCATGAGAGGGCAGCTGCCCTGGTTTGTATGGTGGCCACGGGAACACAGCATGGAAGCTCAACCCTATAGGGGCCCGTGGTCACCGCCAGGGGGCACCCCGATGCCTGAGAAGCCCTGGACATCAGCACTTCCGCCACACCCGGAGGTGCTGGCGGAAGGAAAACCAGGGACACCTGGAGTGCTTCCGGGTGCTCGTGCGGTACTTCCGCCACACCAGGAAGTGCCACAGGAAGCTCATCAGGTGGCACCTGGAGCACGTCCGAGTGGACTTAAAATGGGCTGCCTCCCTCCATTCGTAAGCTGGAGTCGGGTGGAAGAGGACGTAGCTCAGAGGAGAGGAATGGAGGCAGTGAAGGAAGGCTGGAGAGAGAGAGGCCCGGACTGAGAGTGTGTGGTGCAGGGGCACCGGGTTGTGTGCAAACTGTAAATGTGTATAATAAACGTGTGTTGGTGTTTGAACCATCGGTGTCTGCCTGTCTGTGCCTGGGGCAGGTCTCCACAGCATCTGCATGTGTCTTATGAAGCTGAGCTGTCAGTTTCAAGCATAAGAATAAATTTAATCAGAATCTGAATGGTGTAATCATTTTGATTAAAAAACTTGTACACTTGATACTGCAAATGTTTTAATTGCAGGTCACCCATTCACATTTATGAGGGTTATGGGAACTTGAAAAATCACAACTAATATGTGGGCGCCCCCTAACTGTGGTGGTGCATGTCACAGTGGGATATGTTTGTGGTTTAATTTCTGTAGTACTAGGGTGTTATATTGTGTTAGCCATTAAGAACGTAGTGAGAAGTCAAGCAAAATGACACCTTTTATTGGCTAACTAAAAAGATTACAATATGCAAGCTTTTGAGGCAACTCAAGCCTCTTCTTTAGTCAAGATGTAAACCATGTATTTCAATTATATAATCATTCATACATAATAAATACATGTATATACAGTAATTAAAATTTTCTGTTAATTTATATGTCTATCATTATCTATAAATATATGATTCATTATACTGTATATTTGACATGTCAATTCATAATGATTTGTTCTCGGGTAGTAACTCGTTCACAAATTAATTGAGTCGAGACTCATGAGTCAGGCAGTTCTTGCTCATGCACTTTAAACATCTACCAGTGGCAGCGAAATGAAAGATGATGACAACATCATGCAGGAAACGCATTCACTTTAGCGTTCCTGTTGATCTCTACTGAACCTATTCACATGATTCATTAAAAAATGTTGTTCAAAAAGAACTAAGGAAGAAGGGAAGATGGAGGGTATCTGGCATAGATCCCATAGTTCTTTTTTTTAATGAAAAATAACTTTTTTTGTAAGATATACAGTATTAAATAACACTCATATTTACAGTATGTATTATGTGATTTAATGTGATACAAATAATTTTCAGTATTGTTTATATTTTTTTGACTTACATGTAGTCTACAAGTTTCTGCAATCTTTTAGCAAGCTCAAAAAAATTCCCATTTAAATGTTCACAGCCAAATCACAAATATCTAAAACCACAAATGTCTAGATGGACGACTATATATTTATAAGTGTTTTATACTGTACATAGTAAATTTGGAGCAAATTAATCAACTGTTTACTGTTCTCAGATTTTATTGTTCCCTCTTAATAATTTCACACCAATTGACACTATTTAATTAAACATATAGTTGGATGACACACTCATCATTAATATGAACAAACACCACCATAGTGGGTCCTCTTGACCACTTGTTTAAGAGCAAACATAAGCATGCGGTTACAAATCCAATGTCTGCAGGTACAAACAAATGGGATGCAATCGCCTATCAATAGATTATATCAAGCTTCAAATTCAAAGTAGCAACAGTACACTGTATGCAGTTAAAGTTTCTTAAAAAGATTTATGAGATCTTAGAATCATGAGTACTGTGTATTGGTTGTAATGTGAGTGTTAAAAAAGTCCAAAGTGAGACTGATATTGTGGCTAAAGTACAAGCCACAAAACTCAAATTATCCTCAAGAGAACATTTAAATGAAAACTGCTGCTTCAAAGAAGTAATAAACATCCTTGCAGGAACTTCTAGGCTATGAGAACAATTTGTACTCTGAAATGAACGCACATATTGCCTGGGTTTACTGGAAACAATAGTCAGTTAGGAAAACAACTGTAAGCCAGTTAGAATGTTTTCAGAACAGCTTGTCATCCAATCAAATTTAATGTAACCACCTATAGCTAATGAAACCATGTTTGAGTAGAGATTCTGCTGGCAACCATTTCCTCTGGGGTGGATCCAAGGTTGGAATGCTGTCATTGAGACATGCAGCTGGAATTGTGCCAGGGAAAAAAGACCCTATCACCTTTGAAAGTCAGATGGAATTGGACTTTTGCTATACTTCTCCTCCATCTTAACTGATAATCGCCATTGTTTCTGGAAGTGAAAATTTTTATCAGTTAACTCATCTCATTCAGTATCCTTCAGTGTGATGTTCTTTTATGATCTGGAGTGGGTGTTGTGGTGGATGGCTGGGGCTCTTGCCCAGCTGGGACGCCTCCACACTGGAAGGACTGGGAGGAGCCAACTTATCTAGAGTGTTATCTCCCTGGGAGATCTAGATGGCAGCCCCCGTGGGTTACAGCAGTGCCTAGGACTTCCGCAGGGCTTCATGGGAGTTGGAGTTTGGTGCAGCCCTGTTGGGATCCGTGAGCGCCGCCAGGGGGTGTTGTAGCTTCTGCTGAGCTATATAAAGCAGCTCTTCCACACAGACCCGGAGGTGCTGCCGGAAATAGGTCATCAAGCACCTGAAGCACTTCCGGGTGCGTTATAAAAGGAGCCAGCAGCCACTGCTTCAAGACCCAGAGTTGAGAGGAGGAGGACGATGCTTGCAGGGGGAGAGTGAAGGAGAAAGAAAAGAAGTGTATTGTGCTTTGGGACTGTGTGTTAGACTTGTGGGGAATGGGGAAGGTGTTTACCAGAAGGGAAAAGAAAAATAAATCACGTGTGCTGTTATAACTGTGTCCTAAGCCTGTCTGTGTAAGAGTTGTCCTTTACAGTGTACTTATTGGCATAACTGATATTCCTCTTCCACAGGAATGGCAAGATTTGAATACAAGTAACCCCTTGAACACAGCACAGGTAACAGTAACATTTTGACTAATTTCTAAAGTCAATTAATATATTTTGCTTGCAATGCCAGAAAGGTTGATTAGGATTCAATTATTTCTTTAATGACTGTTCAACATTGTTGCACTCCCGCTGTGGAGCACCCATATTTATTTGACTTCAACTAGACTAATGACAGAGTGCTATGCTGTGCTTGTTCGAATTACCCATAAGCCATTGCAACGGTATTGTATTGTCTCTATCTATTGTGGTTGCAGTGTAATTTTCTAATTGGCTTTACTTTTTGATTAACCCACATATTTTCGCCATTTCATTATGTGGTAGATGTTACTAAAGTTTCAGGGTCACTGCTGTGTGTTGCTCTTGTCATTCTTGATATCAAGTGAAGTCTGTTTTAATGTGAGCATGGGACTCCATCAAGAGTGTGTCTTGTTTCAAGACAGATCAAGGTTACAGTAAGTGAGTATTCAACCTCTACTGTTTGCAACTTTTTTCTGCCTTATAATTCATCTACCTCCAACACTCAATTTATGTAATGTAGCCAGAATGAGAATTAGAACCTCCAAATCTCTGTTCAGGGTGCTCTCTTGAAGAAGAGTTACTTCTCTCCTACATATAAGGGAAGAGCAGCTGCCATAAGTTGAGAAGATCATTACAGACTTGGACAAATGTGTTGGTACTCTTCCACAAAAAAAGGGGAACTCTGAATTGTCAATGAAATAATTTGAAAGTGACAAAAGTAACTGGCACCCTTCGTTGTTTGTTCCGCATTTCACAAAAATCAGACTTTTCTTTACAGTTTTGATTCAGCAGAATATTTCAGATGGTAAAACAAATGAAAATGGCAATTGACAAAAATGAGGCGACCCTTAACTTGATATTTTGTTGCACAACATTTAGGGACAATCACTGCAAACAAGTGATTCATTTATCTCTCAGAGAAATATCTGCAGCTGTCAACAGGTAGTTTTACCCACTTTTTCTGAGCAAATTGCTCCAGCCGTGTTAGGTTTGAAGGGTTCCTCTTCCAGACTGCATGTTTCAGTTCCTTCCATAGATGTTTGATAGGATTCAAATCAGGGCTCACAGAAGGCCATTTCAGAATAGTCCAATGTTTAGTTCATTGCCATTCTTGGGTGCTTTTTGAGCCCACTTTCACTCAAAGCAACAGATGGTGTGATCAGACACTGATGGACCTTGACCTTTGAGTTCAGTTTTTTTCTCTTTGTAAGTTGTCCATGGCTTTTTGTCTACCATTCTCATTGTTCTTCTGCCCATTCTGGGATCGATTTAAGTCTTGCAGCTGCATTCTGAGACGTTGCCTACAGTCTCTTGAGCTTCTTAATAATACCTGCAACTATTGTCACAGGAACATCAAGCTGCTAGGAGATGGTCTTATTGTGTTTGCCTTTAACATGCGTGTCTATAATTTTTTTCTCATCAACTCAGACAACTTCAGTGTGTTCGGTGTGGGACACATGATGATACCAAGCAGCAGAGTAACTACTCTTCTCCATTTAATAGGCTGGAAGACTGATTGCATGACTGGAGACATGTGTGATACTAATTGAATAAAAGGGTTGCCAATAAATGTGTTCAGGTCATTTTTATTGGCTAACTAAAAAGATTATTGTAATCTTATTGTAATTGTAATCTTGTAATCTTATTGTAATCTTTTTAGTTAGCCAATAAAAGGTGTCATTTTGCTTGATTTCTCACTACATTCATAATGCCTAACATGGTACAACAACCTAGTACTACAGGTCATTTTTGAAAATTTTTGTAAAATAAGCAATACTTTTTCTCTTTTCACACTTGCATTTCTTTACTCAATGACATATCAATGGCATGCAAGAATAAATGGTGAAATTGCTTTTCATTGAATCACTTTTTGGGAGGCATACAGCTGTAAAGGTACCAACAAATTTTCTCATGTCTGTAATGAAGGCTCTTGAACGAGAGTGTGGGTGATTTTGATAATAAGCTATGAATCAACATATAAATCTGCATCTTTCAATATACTGTTTTTATTTTTAATGACACCTCTTAGGATACCTTTTATGCAGGTGATATTCAGTTAAATCTTTCCTTCAAACCAAATGATACATCCTTGAGTTAGACCTCAAGCACATCAGTGTTTAAATTTCAGGGAGATAGAATTGCAAGGCTCAACAAAGTTGTGGGTTCAAAACAAATCCTTCATCAAAATAAAATTATTAATCAAAAGTCAAAGTCAGAAGTTCATTACACTAAGGATCTTGGAAACACAGAATTACACTAGAAAGTTTTGTGAATCAAATTTACAATTTGGAAGCTGTGGAGCATGCAGTGCTGACTTATAAATCTTTGCACTGATGACATCTTATGACTCAACTTCCACTGACATTTATTCCTCCTCATTTTTTCTGACTGTTTTTCACTAGTTTTGCATTTGGCTACGGTCAGTGTCGCTACTGCTAACATGAGGCGATACCTGGACCCTACAGAGATTGCACAGGTAGTCCAGCTTCTCCAGGATGGCACATCAATACGTGCCATTGCCAGAAGGTTTGCTGTGTCTCCCAGCACAGTCTCAAGAGCATGGAGGAGATTCCAGGAGACAGGCAGTTACTCTAGGAGAGCTGGACAGGGCCGTAGAAGGTCCTTAACCCATCAGCAGGACCGTTATCTGCTCCTTTGGGCAAGGAGGAAAAGGATGAGCACTGTCCGAGCCCTACAAAATGACCTCCAGCAGGCCACTGGTGTGAATGTCTTTGACCAAACAATCAGAAACAGACTAGATGAGGGTGGCCAGAGGTCCTAACATCCTCTAATGGGCCCTGTGCTCAAAGCCTGGCACCTTGAAGCTCAATTGGCATTTGCCATAGAATACCAGAATTGGTAGGTCCACGACTGGTGCCCTGTGCCTTTCACAGATGAGAGAAGGTTCACCCTGAGCACATGTGGCAGACGTGAAATGGTCTAGAGAAGCCGTGGAGAATGTTATGCTGCCTGTAACATCGTTCAGCATGACCGGTTTGGTGGTGGGTCAGTGATGGTCTGGGGAGGCATATCCACGGAGGGACGCACAGACCTCTACAGGCTAGACGGCACCTTGACTGCCATTAGGTATTGGGATGAAATCCTTGGACGCATTGTCAGAGCCTGTGCTGGTGCAGTGGATCCTGGGTTCCTCCTGGTGCACGACAATGCCCGGCCTCATGTGGTGAGAGCATGCAGGCAGTTCCTGGAGGATGAAGGAATTGATACCATTGACTGGTCCTCACGCTCTCCTGACCTAAATCCAATAGAACACCTCTGGGACATTATGTTTCGGTCCATCCGATGCCGCCAGGTTGCACCTCAGACTGTCCAGGAGCTCAGTGATGCCCTGATCCACATCTGGGAGGAGATCCCCCAGGACACCATCCATCGTCTCATTAGGAGCATGACCCGATGTTGTCAGGCATGCATACAAACATGTGGGGGCCATACAAATTACTGAGTATGATTTTGAGTTACTGCAATAAAATTTCGGCAAAATGGACTAGCCTGCCGCATCATTTTTTCTCATTGATTTTTGGGGTGTCTTTGAATTCAGCCCTCTGTAGGTTGATAATTTTCATTTCCATCAAATAATGTGGCATCCTTTCATTCCTAACACATTACCCAGTCCACATCAGTATAGATATTTAGCAGGATTTTTTTTCCCATTGAGATCTGATGTGTTTTCAAAGTGTTCCTTTAATTTTTTTGAGCGGTTTATATAGTTACATTCTTTGGATGTTTATGCAAAATATTGCACAACAAATGGTACATATGAGAACCAACTGTGGGAGTATGTGAATTTTTAACATAGTAATTATAAAGAATCCTTTTTTAAATCCTTATTCACTACATACTTTAGAAAAAAAAAATTAGAACCATGTTTTTAATCGGTGCATTTCACTGACCTGTTTATTTCAATTTATGGTCATAAGTAGACAAAATCTATAATGGTACTTAACCTGCATATCATTTAAGACTACCTAGAGAAAAATGAACACAGACACAAAGAATTTCTGAAAACCGATAAAGGAAGTTACTAGGATTCAAGCCCAATTTCCAAGAACTCTGTGGTAGCAACACTAACATTGTCAATTCACTTCTAATACTGAAAATGCAATACTTATTTGGGTACATTGCACAATATCCTTTCTAAGATAAATAAGACCTAATAAGCTTAATTTTCTGTTTAGTTAATTCAACACGATTTTTGTATTTATGTACTATGATTGTTAATATCAGTGAGGTGGCGCAGTGGTAGCGCTGCTGCCTCGCAGTAAGGAGACCTGGGTTTGCTTCCTGGGACCTCCCTGCATGGAGTCTGCATGTTCTCCCCGTGTCTGCGTGGGTTTCCTCCGGGTGCTCCGGTTTCCTCCCACAGTCCAAAGACATGCAGGTTAGGTGCATTGGCAAACCTAAATTGTCCGTAGTGTGTGCTAGGTATGTGTGTGTGTGTGCCCTGTGGTGGGCTGGCGCCCTGCCTGGTATTTGTTCCTGCTTTGCGCCCTGTGTTGGCTGGGATTGGCTCCAACAGACCCCCGTGACCCTGTGTTAGGATATAGTGGGTTAGAAAATGACTGACTGACTGATTATTCATTAATTCCTTCACGTTTAAAAGATGCTAACCCTACTCTCCATAGTTTTGATAGCTTTTAGTTTCAGGATCCTGACTGCTTCATCTCTACCTGCACTTCTATTTAAAGAGTAATTCCTCACAATGACGGCCTCATTTTCCTTAACAGACTCTCTCAAACACAACCTCATCAGACTGACAGAATTGCCATTTAACCTCAGAGCTGTCTCTTTGAGAGCAGTCTATACACCAGGATAATAAAGTAGTAGTAATGATAAGTAACCTAATGATATTGACATCTTTGACAGCTGGGCAGAAGAGTTTTTCTTTTCTTCCTCCCTGGACCTTGTACCTAACCTATACAAATATTTGTCAATAATTGTTTTACTGCTGTCTCCTGCTCCAGAAGTCATTTCAGGTATTCACTAACCATTTTAGCAGTGTTCATCCATTTCTAATATTTACAGTCAAAGTATCTACAGTATGACTGATATTCCTTGAAATCAGTCACGTTATCAATTTTATTTCTTCTTCAGTTTATTACAAGCCAACTGACTCACACAGTTGCCTTCTCTACAGCTCCTTCTATCTCCGGCACAAACAATAACTCTCTTTCACAATTTTCCACTTTCCACCATCTGTTTAGCAAAGTGGACTTACATAATAAATCACTCAGAATGAGGTGCTTTTTTCTTCAATAGGGGATGCCAAACTCATATTGCAGCCAAGATGGGAGTACACCTTGCAACACTCCTCCACAGAGGAACACCAAACCAAAAATACACCTGAATTCCACTAATCTTCACCGTCCATCCTAAAACTATATCTCTCACACAGGTCATGAAAAAAATCTTTATATTTTGCAGACTGATCTGAGTCTTTTTCCCAGACCACTCCAACTCTCCATCTCACCCATAACCACCTAACTTAAAAACACTTATTCACTTCACAAAGCATATCCACCTTCACACTGGGCACTTTCTTTTCTAACAGAAGCTGCTGTATAACTTACAGATACATCACCAATACAGTTCTATCTGGTCCCTATGTAATATCTAATATTATGCAAAAATCCTCCTGCCAGTCCACAAATCTTATTTATTGCATATCCAGTCATCTGTATAGGTGAAAGAGGAAAGCAACTTGCAGATTGTTTCAGAGGACACATTCAAATCATTAACAAAAAAGACCTTACAAAGCCTATTGTAGAACTCTTTAAATCTCTTGATCACAGCCACACTGATCTTTGTTTTTGCACTTTAACACGGTTTCAAAGACACCTTTCAAAGAAGAACAGAACACGCTAAGCTCATTGTCAAGCATGGATCACACATATCCCTAGCGCTAAATTACCAACTAACTATTTAATCTCTTCTGTCATTTTCACTAATGGCTACTTCTTGCATCCTCATACTGTATGTCTTTCAATCCTTTCATCTTCCTTGATTTTGTTTCCTCCTTCACCTCCTATGTACGTAACCTTCTTTTCCTTTTCGGCTATATAGGTGATGAAAATTATGCACCTGAAATGTTGGATTTCTAATCTTCTCTTTAACCTTTGAATTTTTTTTTTGTTTTGAAAAGCATGCAATCAATCTCAGTTTATGAAAGTTAGACATCACCATACAGCTTTTTCATTCCACATGAAAATAAAGATTTTTTGATTACAATATTTTAGCTGTGGTGATTTTCTTTTCTTGTTTATGTGAACAATAACTCATCTTTTCAGTAATGTGTAAAAGCGTAGCAAGCTTTTAATTAGAAACCCTACAAAACACATAGGAAAGAAAAGGCATAAATTGCAAATACTTGTTGCCAAGATACTTTCCAGCCTGCACTTTCTTAATTAGCATTTTATTTTTAGTTTCAATTAATTTTTTAAAATTCTTTATCTTTGTGTTCCTTGTATCATCCTTAGTGGGGAAACATTTTGCCTTGTTCAGAATTAAAAAGCCTCTTTGTTGTACTTTATCTGGTGCCAAATACCAGTGTCATCTGCAACATAGAGAAGATGCTGGTCTTAGAGGCAAACTTTCAAAGAAAAAACATCTGAAACTGGCAAATGAAATGAAGATATTAAAATGGGCAAAGGAACACAGACATTGAACAGAAGATGTCTGAAAATGCATATTATGACTACATCCGGTAATCATATTTTGTCTTTTGCACATAAAAATGCAGCAGGACTACATAAAATGTCAGTCGTGTTTTTGTTAGTATATAATGTTTGATCTTTTCCATGTATAAAATATATACACCTGAAGAAGAGATTCCCTGCTGCATCTGAAAGGAACCAGGCACGGCACTTGACGCTTGAGGAGAAGGGGGCTCCTGTTTCTTCTGGGTTGCATGCAATATAAGTTAGGACCACATATTTTAAAAAGAAGAAAAATGAATGGAAGCATCAAACAACTATGATCCATCATATCAAGCACTGCTATTATTGCATTGAAGGCATTCACAGAACATCAGTTTATCCCGCTCCGCACGGCAGTAATGGACTTAGGCCTGTTCAGCAACTACATCCCAGGGCTGACTACTTTCCGGAGTTATCGGTGAGTTATCGGTTTGGGTTCACACTTTGAAATAGCACCATTTGTATTGTGGTTTTCTGTCATGTCATCATTTGGCACTTGGCCGGCTTTCATTCATTTATCAATCTCCGCAATCTCCATTATTTCATTGGACATTTGTGTATGTTAATGTTTGTTTGTCATTTTGTGAATTATACATGTTTTCTGGTTAAGACAAGGGACGTTGGGGCTGTGTCGAGCTTTTTCTTTTTTTTTTTTTCAATTACTGTATTTATTTGCATCTGCATCAGGATCAGGGAATACGGAGATTTATGTGTATTATATTTCATCATTTTTCAATATATTCATTTTTTTCACATACTGAACCTTTTATCTTTGACCAACTTGTTTGTTTCTACTGTCAACTGGGGTACTTGGATGGAGTGCGGGTAAGGAATGAAAGGATAGAACATTAGAACACTCTAGATGAGAACAGGCCATTCAGCCCAACAAAGCTCGCCAGTCCTATCCACTTATTTCTTCCAAAAAACATCAAGTCGAGTGTTGAAAGTCCCCAACGTCTTACTGTCTACCACACTACTTGATAGCTTATTCCAAGTGTTTATCGTTCTTTGTGTAAAGAAAAACTTCCTAATGTTTGTGTGAAATTTACCCTTAACAAGTTTCCAACTGTGTCCCCGTGTTCTTGATGAACTCATTTTAAAATAACAGTCTCAATCCACTGTACTAATTCTCTTCATAATTTTAAACACTTCAATCATGTCACCTCTTAATCTTCTTTTGCTTAAAATGTGTAGGCTCAGCTCTTTTAATCTTTCCTCATAATTCAACCCCTGTAGCCCTGGAATCAGCCTAGTCACTCTTCTCTGGACCTTTTCTAGTGCTGCTATGTCCTTTTTGTAGCCTGGAGACCAAAACTGCACACAGTAGTCAAGATGAGGCCTCACCATTGCATTATAAAGGTTGAGCATAACCTCCTTGACCTGTACTCCACACATCGTGCTATATAACCTAACATTCTATTAGCATTCTTAATGGCTTCTGAACACTATCGGGAAGTCGATAGCTTAGAGTCCACTATGACTCTATGAGGTTCCAGACTTCTTCCATTTCACAATTATTGAAGGTACAGTGCTCCTTGGAATAGTTTGATATCCTTGCCATGATGTATGCTTCACCACAATGTGATCAGGCAGGTCTACAGAAGAAACATTACCAGTCACCAGAGGCAAGAACTACTAGACATAAAAACAATGTCTTTCCTACTTCAATCACTACAGTCAAACACAAGCAAATTTCTAAACACCTCCTTACGTGCTAAATTATATTTATTTTGTGTTTATTTTGTAAGAACTTACTTGATATATTTCTGTGAGACAATGTAATTGTACATTATTATATTATTTTAGTTTGTGATTTTTGTTATATATTTCCACTACTGTATAATTTTTTGTGAGGCTGTCATGTTTTGTATTTGTCCTGTTATGTGTATGGATGTAACACTAAAAGAAATTCCTAGCTAATTTGTTACCTGGCAATAATGTTCAAGTTAAACAGAGAGCTCTTTAGACTTTATGGTTTGGTTTTTGTCTTGTGAATTGTAGGACCTCATATCCAGAGGCGTCTGCCTCTCTAAACAATTTTTAATCAATTTAATTTGCCACTGGTGGACTCAATCAAGTTCTAGAATTAAAGCAAACAGGAAGCACCTCACCGCAATTTGAAGGGCCAAAGGAAAGGGTTTAAACACTTGAGAAATTTCAGTTGTTGATATTTAACAAATTTGAAAACCTTTCTGAAATGACATTTTAACTTTGTCCTTATGGTTTACTCAGTATAGACTGATGGGTAAAAATGGCAAATTTATGTATTTTAAATTGAACCTACAACACAATAAAGATTCTGAATCCACACACACATATGTGTATGTGTGTGTGTATATATATATATATATATATATATATATATATATATATATATATATATATATATATATATATATATATATATATATATATATAGTGAGTTATCAGTCTTGAAGAAAATAACTCCAAACAAAACAGATAAAGATTTGGGGACCATCCCCGTATATTGTCGTCCAGACAATAATAAAGAAACTGATTCTAAAGACTTTTCAGTACATAGAACGTTTTACTGAAGACAAAATGGCATTTTTATAGTACAAGGAATGATTGGACAGGAAATGGTTGGCAGGATGTGACGATTGGAGACAGGAAGCGGAACCAACATCATCAGAAGTCGACAGAAGTGTAGGATTGTGGAACCAGAAGTGACGTCATCATAATTGACCGAAAGTGACGTTGTCTCTGCCATTTTGAACCTGGAAATGGAGATCTTTACTTTTCTTCTGATTTTCTGTAGAGGGAAAGAGATTCAGGTAAGTACCACGTGAAGACCCTCTGTCTCGCAATAATTCACTCACCTTTAGGCTCTTTGACTGCCTCCAACACGCACGTGTGTGATAATATATATAGTGGAAATATCTTCTTTAGAAATAAAACGAAGCATCACAAAAAGAAGTTTTGGGGACCATCCCCATATATTGTCCAATGGACAAGAAAAAAACCACAAAAAGAAACGTTATGATGATCAAAAGCAATTTTTATAAGCAGTTGACGATTTACGGTGAGAAAATGGTGTTTTTATCCAGTAAAAGAAAATGGAGGCAGGAAATGGTTGGCAGGAAAAGGTTGGCAGGAAACCGGAAGTGCTGTCATTGGGAGTTGCCGGAAGTGATGTCATGTTGGGCGCTGGAAGTGACATCCCAGCGGCTATCTTGGGAAGTAGCTTTCTTATTTTTGTTCGGTTTTCCTGCTGAGAAGAATGGGAGATTTAGGTAAGTACCATATGACAACCCCGTCATGACAATATATATATATATATATATATATATATATATATATATATATATATATTCACGGCATTCGTAGTCTGTGTCACAATCTGATTGTATGGGTGGTTACCTACCAGGTAACGCTTGTGGTTGGCCAGCAATCTGCTAACATCCGCCACGGTGCCCTCAGTTTGTGAGGAGCAGATCATAGAATGGTTGAAATAGTTTACTGTCAAATAAATGCAAAGAGTACACAACACGTGTTTCGCCCTCATTCTGGGCTCATCAGGTGTACACACTCCACTGCACTCCCTCTCGGGAATCGAACCTCGGACGTCAGTGCCAGAGGCAATGCCCCTAACATTGCGCCACGGCATGTGGTTCGTTTATTTGACAGCATGTAGATCGGGGTAATTACATTCACGGCATTCGTAGTCTGTGTCACAATCTGATTGTATGGGTGGTTACCTACCAGGTAACGCTTGTGGTTGGCCAGCAATCTGCTAACATCCGCCACGGTGCCCTCAGTTTGTGAGGAGCAGAATCATAGAATGGTTGAAATAGTTTACTGTCAAATAAATGCAAAGAGTACACGACACGTGTTTCGCCCTCATTCTGGGCTCATCAGGTGTACACACTCCACTGCACTCCCTCTCGGGAATCGAACCTCGGACGTCAGCGCCAGAGGCGATGCCCCTAACGTTGAGCCACGGCGTGTGGTTCGTTTATTTGACAGCATGTAGATCGGGGTAATTACATTCACGGCATTCGTAGTCTGTGTCACAGTCTGATTGTATGGGTGGTTACCTACCAGGTAACGCTTGTGGTTGGCCAGCAATCTGCTAACATCCGCCACGGTGCCCTCAGTTTGTGAGGAGCAGATCATAGAATGGTTGAAATAGTTTACTGTCAAATAAATGCAAAGAGTACACGACACGTGTTTCGCCCTCATTCTGGGCTCATCAGGTGTACACACTCCACTGCACTCCCTCTCGGGAATCGAACCTCGGACGTCAGCGCCAGAGGCGATGCCCCTAACGTTGCGCCACGGCGTGTGGTTTGTTTATTTGACAGCATGTAGATCAGGGTAATTACATTCACGGCATTCGTAGTCTGTGTCGTGTACTCTTTGCATTTATTTGACAGTAAACTATTTCAACCATATATATATATATATATATATATATACACACACTTTATTTATATGCACATATATTTACACACACACACACACAAGATTTCTAAACTCTTTTGGGACTTCTCCCAACAGGATGACACGCTGAAAAGTTTGCCTCTACGGGAGATTGCTGCGTCTGTGAAAGACAGCTTATCAGTTGCCGGAGCAACTGCAGGGTCCCAGTGCTGTAGCAACTCACAGCGAAAGCAAATTCGAGCCGACCGCGTTCGCGCTATAAGTCCCTGTCATCGATAGGTGATGCAAGGAACATTATAAAGGCAGGGAACAGTATTACTTGGCCACTAACCTGGCCATAACCCTGCCTGATTGCTGTGACTGTGAATAGGAGAGTGGTAGATCCCACTACAATAAATAACCGTGCTGTTCCTGTTTCAAGCTGAATAAAAGCTGGTTTTGCTAAAGTACTGAGACCCAGCCTCATGTTTTGGGGTGTAAGACAGTGACTTACGTGTCAGTATATGACAACATAGATATATGTGAAGGTTTGGGATATAAGCTTGAAAATCTCCTATTAATATGTGTTGTTTGACAAAACAAAAAAATTGAAACATCAGTCCAAGATATTTAATCCAATGATAGATGTAGCTGTCACCATGGGAGATTGTCATTGCAAGCAGGTTCCAGAATGAATACCAACTTGGTTAGATAATTAGCATTTTTAAACAGGGAACAGACCAAAATGGATGGTTCTTCTGGCAGTGAGACAGACATTATATCATGTGTCTGATGCTTTCTTCTCCTCCAGTCTAAGGAAACAAAGGCAAATGTTGTTACTGGTTGGGTTGCATTCAAATTCTACCCCATCATTTTTAACTAATCAGAAACACTGGCATGCTCCTGAGGCTTGTACGTGTGATAATGTATATGTAAATAAACATATATATGTAAAATTATATAATTAAAACATGACAGATAAAGATCAATTATTCATTGAGATTTTGGAATCAAAAAATTAGACAAGATAAATTCCAGAGGTAAAGCTTCCTTTGATTACCAGTATTTGGAAACTTCTCTGTTGCTTACATTAATGATTATGATCAAATCAATTTTTTGCCCTAAGAAATAAAATTTTATACTGCAAGTTTGCTTTTCATCCAGAAATTATTTGAGTAACAGTTTCGCTCCTTGTCAAAGTTAATTACCATTTTAATTAAGTTTCTGCCAACAATGAGAAAAATTATTTATAGAGAATATTTATTGTAAAAGGTACAAAAATCTTTCATACAGGAATTGTGTAGTGCCATTCATGATATTTTCTGTCTTGGCGAGATATGCAGAAATTATCTGTATTTTGGAGATAGAATGTATTTTCAGTATAATCTTAACTTTTTGAGATTTCTTGATTTAGGCCATTATACAGTATATATAAAATATAGGACTGCTGTTAATAGAAAGATCAAAGCAGAAGGCAAAAAGCTTTATTAAGGTGTGTGGATGGTATGTCACATGATAATTATCTCTATGGTTCTTTCTGCCTTTTATTACGTCATCCTAAGTGTTTTTTCCATCTGCACCATTTTCAAAATAGAATGCATACAGTATAATCCCTCAGTAATGGTTTATTTACAAAAATGTGCTGGTTTAAAAAAAAAAGTGACAATAATCATTACTATGCTGGTAAAAGTTTGCAGAAACCTTTAGTAAAATTAAAATTAAAAATGACAACTCAGTAATTATAATTAAAATGTAATTAAAGATAGAATAAATTGTAAATCTGTATATCTGAAGGGCAGGGAATGCATTTTTGTATATTGAAGTAGGATTAATTACATTGTGGTAGCAATTATTACAGTTTTTTTTTTTCTTTTTTAACTTAAAATGTCTGTAGTAGTAGGGTATTGTACCATGTTAGCCATAATGGGTGTAATGACATTACATTGCAACCTGCCAGAAGAAGGGGCCTGAGTTGCCCCAAAAGCTTGCTTATTGTAATCTGTTCAGTTGGCCAATAAAAAATGTTATTTTGATTGACTTCTCATTGGAACTTAAAATTTCTGAAGTCTGTATTCATCCACATAGTGTCTCGTATTCATTACTAGTATTTTCCTGAAATGTAATGTAGAATTTACATTAATTATAATTTAATGTTAGGTATTTCACACTTTTATATGTTTAATTAACCCGAGTGGCAGAATGATGACACTTTGAAAAGTCTTTCTGCCTCACAACACTTGGATCCCAGATTAATTGATGCCTGAGACGATTTATTTTGAAATGTTCTCCTTGTTTTTGCTTGGTCCTTTTCTAAATATGGTGCCTTTCTCACCAAGTCCAAAAACATGATGCTGTATTATTTGTCAGCATCTGTGTGGCCTGTTGTTAGGCAGTTAGACAGCCAAATTGTGATGGAGGAGCTGATGGTAAGCTTCAGAAGACTTGGAGTGGGTTCAAGCTTCTATCGACATAAACTGGATTCTCACTAAAATGAGCAGCTTTAAATTCTTATGGGTCCACCTCAGTTGTGATTTTGTACGATCTCACAAACCACCTCTCTTGTTGAGAAGGCTCAGCACAACATTCAGTTTGTTAAAGGCTAAGAAGACTCAATCTGCCAACTTCAAGGGCCTGCAGTGTTGTTTTTAATGGTGTATCATGCTATTACTTATACAATGGATACTATATGTGATAAATGATGCTTGAAAAAGTACCTTTAATATTGGACCCCACACGCTTAAGTAATAAAGTCTTTAACCCCTGGTCATCCGGGAAAAGATCCAGCAGCTTTCAGTTCTACTCCAGCATACTCTGATGTATTACTCTTGGGCCAAAAAATCAGTTACTCATGTATTGTAGTCTACTCGACCTGTGACTAACACTCTACCTGGCCGTCAATTAGTTACTACTACTGATTCAATGCTGTTGACCATTCTGCGCTTGTACTGATTGAAATAGTTGAAGATTTCTGTCTTGCATATATTGTATGTTTATATTTTTAATTTCACATTTTGGTTTATTTATAATTTTTATCGCAGATTTAGTAATCAGTCTTGTCTGTTGGCCAGTCCTTTTCTAGCCCACTTAATCCTGAACAGGTCGTGGGGGTCTGCTGGAGTATATCTCAGCCAGCATAGGTTGCAAGGCAGGAACAAACCCTGGAGAGGGCACAAGTTCATTAAAGGAAAACACACACACACACACCAACCACACAGTAGGGACAATTTAGAATTGCCAATTCACCTAACCTGCATGTCTTTGGACTTTGAGAGGAAACCGGAGCACCTAGGAAGAAACCCATGCAGGGAAAACATGCAAACTCCACACAGGAAGGACCCGGGATGCAAAAAACTGGTCTACTAACTGCAATGCAGCAGCACTACCACGGTGCCACCATGCTGTCTTGTCTGTACTATGTCATTTTGAGAATTATATTGTCACTGTATTTTGATACTACCCTACCTGTGGAATAAGCAACAAATGTTTTTCATTGTAATGTAAGGTATAATGACAATAAGTTGAATCAATTTGAATTACATTGATATTAAATTCATACTGACAGTTCTGCCAAAGGTAGACCTTATATCAGTTTAAAAAGGTTCTAATGCTGGCTTATCAAGATAAGGGGCAAAATCAGAATTATGTTACGTAATTTCCGGAGATTATAATGTCGATGAAGGTAAGTAATTCTGAACTCTTCATTAAAGACATGAGCTTTAACAACCCTCCTCCACTTCTTCCCAATGTAGATTCCAAACTGATTCATCCATATTCTTCCATGATCCTACTGTGTATTTACACAAGTATTAAACAATTTAATCACCACAATGACAGTTTCATTTAGATAAAACAAACACTCCGATTAATAACAAAAAATCTGAAGTTAAACCCACTGCAGTGCTGCAGCCATGGTCAGAGACCGACTCGCATTTAAATATTTAAAGATCCAGCACCTATACCTCAAGTCTCTCTTCCTCTGGGATGTAAATTTGGGACCTGCAAATAGTGAAAAACAAACTTCTTAACAAATCCAGTTAAAGCAGGGCTTCTTTGACTTGAGCAGGGGTTTTTCGTTGTGGGTGGGCTCTTATCTCTCCCTTGCAGATCTTCACCATTCACCAAAAAACATTCTCTCATACTGGTGATCTGACCGCCTGGAGTTTCTACAGTATCAATATAATGTGCTTGTTTTGTACAGAGAACATTAAGTCACCTAATTAATTGCCAATTAATCCAAGGTTGAGATGTCTATTTAGGCTCTTGATCACTTACACTGGCTTCTCATCCACAGAAGGCTTCTGTCTTATGCCTGCATAATTTTTGCTCATCTTTTGCCTGTTCAAATCTAAGAAAACAGATAGAAGAATAGATGAATAGCAAGCAATGCCAGTGTATCAAAAACATTAAAAGAATATGCTGTTAAAAGAAAAATATTACTTCTTGAGCAACAGATTTATCCAGCTAAAAAAATACAAGTTTTTAGAAGCAATGATAAATTCTATGGATTTTGGTGTTATGCATCTGCTGGGAGCTTATTATTCAGCACATCACACAAATTAATTTTAGGTTGCATTAATCCTCCTGCAGCTTGTTATTTTCAAAACACAGAAAGCCAGTGTGTATGCATTAGGCACTTAATATTTAATAGATAATGTAATGGACTATTGTTTAAGTACATTAAGACAGAAATAATTACTATGTTTACTTTAATTGTTTGTGTCAGCATATTTGTCATAAATTATGTTTCTTTCACCACTTTATACATATATAAAAACATTTTTAAAAGGAACTGAAGCCAGGACCCTGTCTTGGATTCAGGGCACCAGGGTACCAGTTCATCAACCAGTTGCTTGGCACACACATGTACACACCCACACACACTCACAGTTGCCATTCAACTAAACTTACATAGTTCTGGGCATTATCTGGGCCATGCTTCTCTAATTTATATTCAAGGGACCACAGCCCATCCTGGTAGCATAAGGCAAAGGCAGGAAACAACGATGGATGCAGTGCCAGTTCACTGCCAGCCACACTCAGATAAATAGCCCCACCGGAACAGTTTTGAGTAGTCAATTAATGTAGTCTGATTTTTTACATATTTGTGAAACACAATTTATTGGTGGCTTACAGCTTGAAATGTGATGGTATGTGTAGTGATAGTCTAGGTAAGTCTTAAGGACATTTTTTTCTTGGAAGTATTCTATTGTACCCAATGTAGAGTATCCTGGTTTCTAGGTGGCCATTTGATTTGTTGGGTGCTATACAGACAGATACCTTTAAACTGTAACCACACACTGTACTTTATCAATAAATCAATCTAATTATTTTTAAGCAACATTGAGAATGTCTTTGCTTTCTTAGGCACACAGGATTAAACTAATATAAAATTAGGATGGAAACATTGCAATGACGAAATTAAAATTAAACAGATTGTATGGTGAATTGATAAAGTTAATAAGAGGTAGAAGTTACAGGCAGCACATAGTGATTGCCACATTGTACTCACAGTAAATTAAAGGTGTGTGTGTGTGTGTGGGGGGGGGGGGTGCATTTAAGAAGCGGTAAATTAAGAAATGACACAGAAAAGCATATGAAAAAGGCGGGCCTTTTCCACAATTACAGCATTCAGATTGACAGTCCCTTACAAACAGACCGACAGCATTACTCCATGAGAGGTGTTTAAAAATGCCATATGACAATAATCCATTGAATCCAGAAATTGGATACAGAAGAGGGTGACAGGCCATCTAGTGTGATCCTACAGAACTACCATTATAGGACATTGGCCTCTGAGTGAATATGCTCTGTGCCAGGAGGATGGCTTTTATTTACATGTAATGCCGATGAGATCAGGCCAAGTTCTCCATGATATTGTCCATGAAGTAGCTTTTAGAGAAAATGAATGTATGATGAATGTAAAGATAAACAGGATGATATTATGTTTGTATTGCATATTATACAGTTAGTTGCAGAATTTCTGAGCAAGTTATAATTTAATACAGAGTAACGTAACATTTTCAAACCAGCTTAATCCAATTCAGCACCACAGGGGCCAGACCCTAATTTGGCAGCGCTGGGCACAAGGCATTAAGTACCTTGGACAGAATACCAGGCCATTGTAGGGTCCTCTCAAACTGGGGCTCCTCTTTATACTTAGGAATTTGTTCTTCATTTACATGATTTGTTTCAAAATTTGTGCTCATATTTTGCCATTTTAATAAGGGTAGATCGGCAGAATGTTTAATAGGCTCGAATGTCTCGATGCATGCTCAATAATCCAGGTAAGGAAATCCTAGAAATTTGATTCTGTTCATCTGGACAAAGTTTTTCAGTGGGAGAAATATTTCGAGACTTATCCAAGTCTCTTCCTCAGTCTCAATTGACTGCAGGTTTCCCCAAACTAGCCTTCTTAGACTGTGAAATTTCCATCGTCAACGGGGGACATTTGAAAGTGGATGTGTACCGTAAACCCACACATACGGACCAGTATCTAATGTTTGACTCTCACCATCCACTAGAGCACAAACTAGGTGTCATTAGGACTCTACAACACAGAGCTAACACCATTCCCACAGACTCAGAGGCCAGGGAAGCAGAAGAACACCACGTCAAAAAGGCCTTGAGTAAATGTGGATATCCCAGCTGGTCCTTTGTCAAAGCAGGGAGGACACCTAAAGAACGCTCCAAGTGATTCATGAGAGAGGAAGGACATCCACTGCCTAAGCGAAAACCCTCAGTGATCCCGTATGTGTCAGGAGTATCGGAACAGCTGAGGCGCATTTTCTCGAAACACCAGGTCTCAGTGGCTTTCAAACCCCAAAACACGCTACGCCAAAGATTGGTCCATCCCAAGGATCGGGTCCCACGGCACAAACAGAGTAACATAGTTTACGCAGTTAAGTGCCAGGAGGAGTGCCGTGAATTGTACATCCTGGAAACCAAGCAGCCACTGGCTAAGCGCATGTCACAACACAGAAGAGCTTCCTCGTCAGGCCAGGACTCCGCAGTCTATTTACATCTACAGGATAGTGGTCACTCCTTTAAAGATGAAGAGGTGCACATTCTGGACAGGGAGGAGCGCTGGTTTGAGAGAGGAATCAAGGAGGCCATTTACGTGAAAAAGGAACGACCATCTCTGAACAGAGGAGGGGGCCTAAGGGTACATCTGTCGCCATCTTACAATGCTGTGATTGCAGCCATTCCTCAACCCTCTATGAATGGTTCACACGTCTACTAATCAGTGGACAATTGCATATCACTGATCAACTGGCCTTTTGTCAATGGTGCTAGTCTCTGTGATTAAGCAAAGGTACTGTTTATAAGGTTGGGGAAACCTGCAGTCAATTGAGACTGAGGAAGAGACTTGGATAAGTCTCAAAATATTTCTCCCACTGAAAAACTTTGTCCAGATGAACAAAATCAAATTTCTAGGAATAGGCTCGAATGACAAAAGTACTCCCTCTGTCATTCTTTCTTATTTACTGTATTTTTTTTCTATTTAAATTTTCTTTCATTAAGTTACAATGTCAGGTTTTTCTTTTGGCTCCATTATACAGCATTTGCTAAAGGTTTCTCAGACGCAAATATAGTACACAAAATGCCCAGCAAATATACTTAAGGGTTTACACATTCATAGTTATCAACCAAACAATTGTATTTTTTTCTATTTTTTTCCAGTTTTTAATAGCAATAAAATAGAGGACCAAAATAAATGTGAATTTTACTGTTTTATTTCTTTACCCTGTGCAGATTATTATAATGTGTCCACTTATCAATGATTTGTGTCAAAAGAATAACACAAAATCTTTCAAAATCACTACAGTGTGTCCAAACATTCTTTTGGTAGTTTCATCCTGTCAAGTTTAGCATCCATAAATTGGCAGGAGAGGAGGTCATCACCCAAACATGGGTTTCTATCCACTTTTTGCTTTATTCCTTTTTAAGAATACTTTATCTCACTCTTGGTCTGTTTAACCCTGTTTCTCTAAGTTGGCACTTTCAGCTTTCTTTTCCTACAATATACATCATCTCTGTCTGTGTGTGTAAGTGTATCTGGCAGGCTTCTCTGTCTCTCACTTTAGAAACATCCTGAAAGTATATCTTCCTTTAATGAAAGTAGTTTTCTATATATATTTAAATGTGTATATACAGCATGTACAGATTATTTTAGGTTTTTTTAATTAATTCTAGTGGGTTACAAAATAGAAAAAAATACAACATACTTTTTTTGTTTAATTTCTCACCCAGTGTTATTTTTTATCTTTTTTCTATCTTGTTAGCTTATTAAGTTGATCTAAGGAAGGTACGTGGGAAATTTAAAGCCTTACTGGCCTCAGTGTGCCCAAGGAGTCTGTCATCCGATTATTAATCAAACTCAACCCTGCCTGGTTTCCCAGATAGGGCTATTTCAGGTTAGTATAGCACTAAGCATGAGGTGCTGGTATTTTCTCCTCTTCAGGGCCTACAACTGAGGCAGGAAACAGAAAAATATACAAAAAATTAACCAAAAAAATAAAAACAAAGCCACATTTTAATTCAATAAGGGCAAATCCAATAATAATAATAACAGACAACACTATAACTTTATAAGGACAGGTCTAATAATGATAAATCAACAAGATTTTTTATGATTTTTGTCAGAAATCTCTTTAAAAAGCTGCATTTCGCATACCTAGACATGGCACATGTGGCATACTCAAGAGGTAACAGCAAGAAAACTCTTTTTGTGTCCCTATTGTAAATAAAAATGTAGTTCTCCAGAAAATACTTCAATAACATCCATAGTTTGACACAATACATATCTTCCATTTGCTATGACCATGTTATGGGGAGGGCGGCACGGTGGCGCAGTGGGTAGCGCTGCTGCCTCGCAGTTGGGAGACCTGGGGACCTGGGTTTGCTTCCCGGGTCCTCCCTGCATGGAGTTTGCATGTTCTCCCCATGTCTGCATGGATTTTCTCCGGGCGATCCGGTTTCCTCCCACAAGTCCAAAGACATGCTGGTTAGGTGGATTGGCGATTCTAAATTGGCCCTATTGTGTGCTTGGTGTGTGGGTGTGTTTGTATGTGTCCTGCGGTGGGTTGGCACCCTGCCCGGGATTGGTTCCTGCCTTGTGCCCTGTGTTGGCTGGGATTGGCTCCAGCAGACCCCCGTGACCCTGTGTTCGGATTCAGTGGGTTGGAAAATGGATGGATGGATGTTATGGGGAGTAAGTGTAATACTTTGATGTACAGTATGTGCGTATCAGAACTCCATGGTAGGGGCATTGCTAGCTTAAGCACTTATTAGGGGCTTAGCCCCCGGTCTGCTGGGTTATTCATGGGTTCTCTTGCAGTCGAAGAGTAGTAAGATTGGGGGTGAATGTTATACATTTGTTTTTGTGCAATCATCCATGCATGTTAGAACACAGAAAGGGCTTAAGGGGGGCTAGGCTCTTGAAGATCCAGGGCTGTACCCCTGAGATCATTAGACAGTTGGGGGGCTCGTAGATCAGGCGCTGGATGCCTGAGATCAGGTACTAAAGCCCTGAACCCTCCCGAATGATGCCACTGCTTCATGGGCCATATTTCCTGAAGTCCAATGCTAAAATGTTAAAACGGCTGCCACTATATTTGTAAATGGATTTTTAAATATTATTTAAAAAGGACTGTAACTTGTGCAAAGGACTTAAGTACCTTAGTCATTTACATAGCAATTGTATATTTACTGGACTGGAAAGTCTGAGAATGTTACTGTTTTAGCAATACAGGGGATAGTTGTTGGCTACTATAGGAAAGTAAGGGATTCTGAGATTTAAATATCTTTAAGTGAAGTGTGCTGCTAGTTGGTGAGTGATACTTTTGTGGAAAGTAATTAGTGCTGAGGTGCTACTGATAGTTCATAAAAATAAAATGGAAGGGGGAATCAGCACAGCAATGTATACTTTCAGTTATATGACTGTGTTTAATTGAAGTACTCAGCTTCCTCTTACATTCATTGCTGCAAAAAGAACTCCACAGTTTTATATCACAATGTTCTGGCACAAAAGATAAGAGGAAAAACTTTCTCTAAGCTACCAATTTGCAAAAATGACACTGTTATTCAAATTCTGATGAGTTTATTCTGTTTTAGATGTCATTTACAATACAGTTTGATCCTTTATTGAAGTTCCTTTCTATTTTATAATGAGCATAGTGGCAGCTATATATGAATAGTCTCTAGAATAAAAAAGCTGCTCTCCATTTTAATAGTCAATGTTAATTTAATTACATAACGGTAGACAATATGTAAATAAGCAATACATGCATCATTATATGAACAAAAGTATGCAGGCACCTCCTGAAAATTATTGAGTTCAGGTGTCTCAGCCAGCCTCATTTTTTCCAGCTACATAAAATCTTGCACATAGCCATTGTGATGGGTGGCCATGGCCACTACCTGGCCTGGACACCAACAGAGTGGAATGACCAGGGAAAAGGGCATTTGTGAGGCAATACCTCCCCTGGGACACTAGAGGGCAGCCCTCCTGGGCGGGTGTGGCACCATGGATTCCCACAGGGCATGTCAGGAGCTGGAGTTTGGTGAAGCCCTGCTGGGTTCCATGGGGGCCTCCAGTGAGAGTTGAAAAGCCCTAGGGAGGACCTCCAGCACACCTGGGAGTGATTCCAGGTAATACTGATGAGCCACCTGGAACACTCCTAGGAACTGAGTAAGAGGAGCCGGCTAACTCCTTTGAATGGCCAGAGTCGGGAGGAAGAAGACAAAGCCTGAGGAAGAGTGGAGGCAGAAGGACTGGTGGCAAGAAGGAACTGTATATAGATGTGTTGCGGTGTTGGTAATGTGTGCACATTTTGCTGTAAATAAATGCGGGTATTGAGCTGAACCTGTGTCCTGCCTGTGTGTGTCTGGGATAAAGTGGCTGTACGCCCCCTGGTGGTGTCACACCATGCAATCTCTATTGACAAACATTAGAAGTACAAGAGCTCAATGACTTTAAATGTGACACTTTCATAGGATGCCATCTTTGCCACAAGTTAGTATGTGAAATGTGTGCTTTTCTAGGATCTGCCCCACTCAACTGTAAGTGTCACTATTGTGAAATGGAAGCATCTAGGAACAAGAACAGCTCAGCCCGTGAGTGGCAGACCTCATAAACACACAGAGAGGGATTGCTAACTGCTGAAGAGCATAGTACACAAAAATCGCATATCATTTGTTGCATCACTCTCAACAGAGTTCTAAACTGCCTCTGGAAGGAACATCAGCACAACACTGTGTGTTGGTTCTTCAGGAAATGGGTTTCCATGGCCAAGCAGCTGCACACAAGTCCATCCATCCATCCATTTTCCAACCCGCTGAATCCGAACACAGGGTCACGGGGGTCTGCTGGAGCCAATCCCAGCCAACACAGGGCACAAGGCAGGAACCAATCCTGGGCAGGGTGCCAACCCACCGCAGGACACACACAAACACACCCACACACCAAGCACACACTAGGGCCAATTTAGAATCACACAAGTCTAAGATGAGTATACACAATGCCAATGATTGGCTGAAGCAGAGTTAAGCACTCCTCCAGCAGTGGGAACGTGTTCTCTGGAGTGATGAATCACACTTCACTATCTGGCAGTCTAATAGATGAATCTGGGTTTGGCAGATGCCAGGAGAACACTGCCTCTCAGACTGCATAGTGCCAACTCTAAAGTTTGGTGGAGAAGAGATAATGGTCGGGTGCTGTTTATCTTCTGTGCAAGGTCCTTTGGTTCCAGTAAAGGGTACTATTAATACTACAGCATAAAAAAGGCATTTTGGATATCTGTACACTTCAAACTTTGTGGCAAGAGTTTGGGGAAGGCCATTTTTTGTTCCAGAATGTGTGTGCCCCTGTGCACAAAGCCAGGTTTGTAAATATATGAAGGAACTCAAGTGGCCTGCACACAGTCCTGGCCTTGACCCTACTGAACACCTTTGGAATGAACTGGAAAGATAATTGCAGTCCAGGTCTTCTCGTCCAACATCAGTGCCTGACCTCACAAATGCTCTTTTGGTTGAATGGGCACAAATTCCCACAGACACACTACAGAATATTGTGGAAGGCCTTCCCAGAAGAGTAGATGCTGTTATATAAACAAAGCAAGGGCCAGCTACATAGTAATGTCCATGGTTTTGGAATGGGATGTCTAAAAAGCTCATATAAGGTGTGATGGTCAGATGTCAACAAACGTTTGACCATACAGTGTGTAAAAACAGTTATGTATTCTCTATTTGTCTTTTTTCTTCTTTATAAAAGATTTGCAGTACTAATATTTTTCTTATCATATGATAAAACACACCTTTTATTAGCTATATGCAATATTACTGAAGCTCATGTCCGGTTGAGTAATGTATGTAGATGGAATGCAGTACTATATCAAAAAGTATCTTCTTCACTTAAACATGAAATTAGTAAAAAGATTTTTCAAATGTAGTTATACATACAACCATAAAACTTAAGCCAACGTTTAAAAACTTGAAAAATCTTTACTGAAACATTTTTTACATTCCACTCCATGTGCCTTTTTGACCTTGACAGTTCAAAACCTCAGCTGTATTTTACGATTTGTTTTATTTAAACAGAAGTTAAATAAGATCTTTTCAAGATCAAAGGTTTAAGACACAATGTCCGACATATCTGATGTTATTCTCAGTTGAGAGCTTTGAGCTACTATTAATGTTACTAAATTTACAATGCAAAAGGAAATTGAAGCAAATATTGAAAAGCAGTGCTATCAGGATGTGGAAGCTGTAAATCAATTAAATGTTATATTTAATAATAACCAATACATTATTATAAAATGTTCAAAACTTTTTCTTTTAAAATATGTTAATTATACAGACTAGGAAAAGACATTTCTTGGTAATGTGTATTTATTTTGTAATCATTGTCTTAACTGATGTGTAGTTATGGTTTGCGATGTAGCTGTAGACAGAGATGACAACTTGCTCCTGGGTTGTATTGCTCTGTTGATTCTTAATCGTTATTGCTACCCTTGTGCTTAGAGCTATGTTCCTTAATTCAATTCAATTAATTTTATCCTTTGCATAGTGCTCTTCACTGACTACAGACAAGGAACACTATAACAAGTAAAATATAAATGACAAATAACATAATGTACAACACACAACAATTAAAATTCACTGTAAACATAAGCAAAACAGTGTAATTTCAAACTGATTAACAAAAATGGACCTTAAAAATAAATGTCCATTGATATTATTTATGACAACTGACAACAAAGAAGAGACAGTTGGCCTGGAGAAAATAAACCTATGCAGGTGGAGGGGTGGTCAGACATAATCATAGGTCTGGAGACCTGGCGCCAACTGACTGCCAAACCTCTCCTGGGCATTCTACAGCATTATGTAAAATTGTATTGGGGAATCTAATAAGAAGACAAAATTGCTTCAGCATTGAATTCCTAAGCTCCTAGCTTTTTTGAGGTTATTCTCATGAGCAGGAGATCACCTTGGCAGTACAGCAGTGGCGCCAAATGCTACAGCAAGATACCGGAAAGAGCAAAATAGAGAAGAGTCTGTAACAGTTTTTAATATTGCAATACTTCAAATGACTAACAAGCAGATATTCAAGACGATTAGTTAATCATCAGCTCAAATGTGTATGCCAGACTAAAGTAGTGAGTCTTCAGTCTGGATTTAAATAGTGAAAAAGAGGCGGCACCTCTTAATACAGACAGAAAAATTACAGCATAACTTTGAAGATCTGTGGCTAAAAACTCAACGTCCCTCTGTTGTTTGATTAATCTTTGGAATCTTTAGTAGACATGCATCTTGAGATCATAATGCACACTCTGGTTTGAACTGTATGTAATGATAAGTTCAGATAAGCAAGTTTTACATGTAATACTAATAAAAACAATTATTATTATATTAATACTGTAGAGACCCTTGAAGGAACCACACAGGACACCAGGTAAGCTTTTGCTGGATGCCAGAGCACCTTACTTTATTACTGTGGTATCCCTCTTGTCAGCCCGATGTGAAAGTCCCAGACACACCATAAGAATAAGAAAATCACAAGTGCTTACAGACTCACTCACTGCTCTAGGTAGCACTGTTTTCCTTTCTATTTGTCACTATTCTGTCTCTGCTGTCCTCCTGAATCTCCCTCACTCCTCAGCTGCTTGTTTTTTTTGTTCCCAAGGCTCCACCACATCTCATCTTCATTTTGACCTGTATCTCACAGGCTGCAGTTCCAGATACTTCCTTTCTGCTTCTGCTTCTGCTATGGGTGCATGGGGTGGGGAAGTCCAGTCAGATTTTATTCATATAACACATTTCCAAGAAAAAGGGTTTTGAAATCAGCCCTAAGTTTAACTGGAAGCCAGTATAAAGACTTAAGAACTACAATTATATGGTCATACTGTCTAATTCTGGTAATGATTCTTGCAGGAAACTTTTAAGTTAACTAAAGTCTGCATAAAGAATGTTTTGCACAGCCTGTAAATTGCCTAATGTAGTAGTCAGTCCTACTAGAAATAATCATTATCGTTAAATTCATTAACTTTTTCAGTAGCCTCAACATTTAGAAACTTATTTAATATTTAAGTATTTTTTATGCTAGAAAAACATGTTTCGATAGCATTGTAATGTATGTGTTCTGCGTACAGACAGATAATGCCTAAGTGTGTGCTGATTCAATTAATGTAATGTTTAGAAGTGCTCAGTTAAAAAGTGATAGGACATTTTTTTTGGTCAGTATCATTCACCCCAATGTATAATATTTTTGGTATTTCTGTATTAAAAGACAAGTAGTTTTCATCCATCCACTGTTGTAATTCTCTGATAATTTATTAAGGCCACTATGAAGGAAACATCATTTGTTCTAAAAGAAAGAGAGCTGAGTAAGGAACTTCCTTTGAATTAACACATTTTTAAGAAAAGACGTTATCCTTCATTCAACTTATTTCTTCTTCCAATTGCACACATTACCCGCTGCCAGTAGTCCATTATTTTAATTTTGGTTTTGATTAGTTTGTGAATGTAAATGCATGCTTTTTCTAAATCTGCTTATTCTCCACCAGCAATTTTTTAAGTCACCAGATCACATTTACCTATCTAGATCTAAACCATCTAGATTACCACTACCTTTTTTAATTAGGTCTTAGTCTTATTTCTTCTTATTCTCTTATTCTACATTCAAATAAATCATAGTAATGTCAAGTTAACATTGAAAGGAAATTTGGAAATGTTAGTATTTTTGACATCACTTTAAATGTTTAACTTTCTTCTTTTGTTTTCTATTAATTTATCTTCTGTTGTAGCCTCTGCTTCCTTAATTTTATAATATAAAACAGAAAATTAACAAGGAGCAGAGCAGACATCTGGGCAAGCGGCACTGAATGCTGAAAGACTACAGTTAATTCAGTGTCATACCCACTTATAAGGTCATTAGTAAATAATGGCTATAAATAAATAATAAAGGCACCTGAAAGAGTGGAATGAAAATCATAACAATGATTTAAATCTGCAGGATATAAACACTAAAATTATCCCAATGCAACATATATTAATGCTTGCTAAATACCTTTTAAAATTTAGAAAATCCAGCCTTGTAATTTTTGGATTTATACTAAATCAGAGAAATTGGGAAACAATAGCTTGCTGAATTAGGACAGGAGTTAATTTTAAAGCAGAATTGATTGGAACAAAAAGCCTGCCACAGAGGGCATCCAGGACTGAACTTGAGAACCACTGCCTATGATTCACACAATAATTCGGTGGATCGGTTTGTGCTATTTAAATTTTTTTTTCTTGATTTAGGACTCCATGCAGCCTTCTCTAATAATTAGGGCGCTAGACTAATTTAAAGAGATTAAAGATACAAAAATCATTCTACTACAAAATTGTTACGTTTCATTCTCACATTTGGTATTTGGTACATTGTATTAATCCCTTAGGGGAAATATATATTCTCTTTCTAAAAATTGAAGATGTTGTAATGTCGGACCTACAGTAGGTATGGACAAACACTGCAGTGTTTTTCACCCAGTAGACAGGCCATAAGATGTCCTAATGGGAAGCGTGTTGGCATTAGCAATTCTGGTGGTTGTGCCAGTGCAACTGAAGCATTGTTAAGTAGGGGCTTTAGGTTTTTGTATTAATGGAAGAAACCCTGGAAACCTTAGAAGTAGATGTAGAAATGACAGAAAGAGTGTTTCTTGGTGAGAGAAGTAACATGTTCCACCAGGATGTTAATATGGAGTTTAGTAGGGCTGCTTGACCTTCTGTTAAATAGACGGAGACTGTTAGGAAGCAATAGTTGGAGTTCCACAAGTAAATACCGCATAAATAGCTGAAGGGAATTGAATTAGGTGAAAAATAGTGGGGAATGACTATAATAATGACAGGAATCGATCAGTCAAGTGGATTATGGTAGGGATGCTCATTTTGAAAAGAGACTATAGAAAATGTTCGTATACATTACTCCATGCTACATATTGTAATGGGCAGGCCTTTGCAGGGCTCCCTGACTCTTTAAGTGTAGAGTGGTGTTTCAGGACTGCAGAGACAACTATGTTTGCCAAAGTGTGTTCTGAATGGATTGGCCGTAGAGTTGCAGAGGACAATCCCACAAAGTAGAGTGAACCTGCAAATGATTTCAGCATGGAGCTTAAAAGACCCTTCTAGTTATAATGACCTGGAGCTTGGTGAGAGTTGGATAGGTCAGAGATGGAGGGGGCACTTAGTGTAGTATACAGTGGGGATGACATCTAGATATTTATTAGGTTAATATATTGTAGTTTCCTCCATATTTTAAACTCCTTGTCTGGTTAGTGTATGAGGAGAACAGGCATTCCTGTTGGGGCGGAAGATGGTTCATTACCCAGATGGGAGGCCAGTACAATGACGCACATGATTTGGCCAGTGGGACAACGAAATTAATTCGTACCTGGCCAGAATGTCTTAAGAAACAGACTGAGGAGAATCAAGGATCGGCATTGGTTCTCCTCCCTGTTACACTGGGTGGCAGTGTTTCCTCATATGGTAACCCATTGGGTGCTTGGGAATTGGAGTCTGGAAGGGGCAACCTTATCGGGGTCCCTGGGTGCTGATAGAGGGTGCTGTCAGGGGAGGACATCCTTACTTCACAGCGCAGCCCTACACTGCCTTTATGCAGACGGGCTTACGCTATGCACTGTTAGGAGGATCCCGATTCTTTCTTCAGGATCTTTTGCTTTGGGGTGCACTGATGGTCTGAGTCCTCTTATGGGAAGAAGGGAGACCCCTTTTATCATCTGCACCCCTTTAGACGCCTGCGAGACTGATACCGGCAGTCAAGACAAGGTTGTTTGGCAGCTGATGTCTATCAACTGCCTCCCTGCGCTCTCTTCTGCCGCGCTGCCAGTCATCGTGGCTGCGTATCTTGTAGGAGGCGGGGTTGCCTGGCAAGCAGAACTGATCACTGCTGCCATTGCGCTCCGCCCTCCCCTTTCTTCTACGGCACAGGGCCTCACTCACCTGTACCACTGCATCCTGCAGGCTGGAAGAACTCACACTGCGCCACTTCAGCCACTCCGTGATGGCTCCTAATGGTGCGCCGAGCTTCTTCTTTAATCCTTCCTTCGTCTCCTGCAGGACCTGGAAAACTAGAGCAAGGGACTGCAGGGGTAGGAGGACAGCCTCCACCCTCCCGTGCAGCCCGAAATAAGTTACTTTCTTCGGCCAGCAGTGGACTCGGACTCACCTCGTCCTCCTCCTGCTGACTGCAAGCCATCAAGGACCTGCGCTTCACTCACAGGCCCCTTTGGGGATCCCTCCGGATTGGGGTGGAGGTTTCGCCATCCCCGTCTCTCTGCTTTCATCAGAGGGGAACAAACGCACACCCTCCACCCCCTTACCTGCTACAGGGAGGAACTCCTGCTCCTCTACCAGGAACACTGTGCCAGGAAACTCGTCAGGCTCTACTCCTCCGGCCGATGGACCAGGCCGAAGGCAAGACACAGGTCAGCCTCATTCTCTCCAGAGCTCGCTCTGGCCATCACGCCACAGACACACTTCCTCAGGCCACCAACAGGTACTCTGCCCCTCCGCGGTCTAGGGAGGTAGGCAGGAAACACGGAAAAATCTTCCCACAGCTCTTCACCTCCTGGGCCCGTCACCTACCTCCTGCTGCAACCCGTGGTGCTGTTTAGCGTGGGTGGCATCTGCCGGCTGACTTTTGAGTCCGCCCGGCTTTTTTTCTTCCTCATTAGCACGCCGTCCCTAGAAGCTCCCTGGTGGTCGTTCTGCGGCTCCCTGCAGCGTGTGCGTGCTTCAATGCTGTGCTGTGCTGTGCTGTGCCGGCTCCTTACACAATTAGAATTGCAGGGTCCCGGCTCAACAAGATGGACTGGAATCCCTGTCGACTACGCCAGTGTAAGAAATCACAGAAACAAGCATAAAGATTCGGGGTGTTTAGCTCCGTATACTGTAAATCAAAGGTCAGATAGTTTTGAAAACAAAAAATCATCAGACACATAAGGGTTGGCAGACGGACAACTTATAGGGTCGGACCGGAAATGAAAACAGTGTCATGCTGGGAAAATCATGGTGGTGGATGGGTAATTGATGTCATCAAGCAGGGGACCAGAGGGTAGAAAGGGACCCAGAAGTGATGCATTTCTTTAGTTGTCTGGGCGAAGTTACGGCGGTGGGTGCTTCGTTTTTTCTGAGGGAAACAAAAAGAGAGAGGTTTGTACCCCACCTTTGTCCCATGGCATGACTTGTCGCGGTGCGCATCAGGTCCTTAAGCTGCTCCCCATGCGCTCGTGCGTGACAGTGGTTACATCTCTTGGCACGAAGACCTCATCTCGGCGGGACGTGAAAGTGTCCTCTCTTAAACAATTACGTCTTGTCTCCTTCCAAGATTTTTTTTTATAATAGAGAGGTATCATGTGCTGTATTACTGTGTCTATGATTTGGGGCTCTCTGGCGCCCCCTTGTGGTCACATTAGTTAGTTAATTAGTTTTTATTAGAAAAATAAAACACCCTTTTACTTGTACATTTCCTCACTTTGGCCTTATGTGGGTTTAGGGTTGGCTCAAGAATACCCCTATCATCCCTAACACCTAGTATAAAATTACTGCATGCCCAAAGCTTCTAGAACAACATGTGACCTTAGCAAGATTAAGCAGGTTCAAAAATAAAATGGATTGATTGAAAGTACAACGTACTCGTGTGAGCATTGTAACACAGTTAAACTGCACTGCTGTTAAGCTGCAGCTATACAGTATTTAAAAGGTTATTCAAGGTTTTGGGAAAGGCAGTAAAGCAACTGGCAATGAAAATGAACATTATGAGAAGACTTGGATGTTTCTGAGAGAAAACTAAAAAGTGTAATAGGATATCATAATATAACACAGTGTAAGTAATATACAAGTTAAGAGGGATTTTGCCTTAAATGTGTAACTCGTGTGTGGACCACTGGGGTGCGTATAGCCACCCTTACTTAACACAGGCAGGCAAAGACACAGGTGGAGCACACAACACACTTTTATTTATGTGGGGAAACGCTTTTCTTTCGTTCCCCACAGCAGCACAATACAAATGGGGAAAGCACCAAAGCCCAGTCCTTTTCTTTGCTCTTTTTCCTTGTCTCCTTCGCCACCCTCCACTCCTCTCCCGGCAAGCTTCATCCACCTCCTCCTGACTCTGACTCTCCGAGTAGCGGTGGCTGGCTCCTTTCATAGAACACCCAAAATCACTCCAAGTGTCCAACGAGCTTCTTCTGGCAGCACTTCCATTTGTGGCAGAAGTGCTGCCAAACAGGGCTCGATAAATGTCCAGGTGCCCCTGGCAGTGGCCAGGGGCCCAGGAGGGTTGAGTTCCTATGCTCTAAACCTGTTACCCCGCTGCAATATAGGGGGGCTGCCCTTTAGTGTTCCAGAGTAGATAATGTCCTGAATAAGCTCTCTGCCCCAGTCCTTCCACTATCGAGACATCCTGGTTGGGTAAAGGCCCCAGTGGTCTGCCAAAACAGACAGACAGAAAGAGTTTTGGTCTCTATATTACAAGAAGGATTTTATCAGTGCTAGCAACATTTTCATAAAATAATGATTAGATTATTATCAGGTATGTAGAGTATGGGTTCTGTGAAAAGGACTGTAGAAGTTGGATGTATAACACTTAGGCAATGGGAAATTAAGGAGTGATATGACAATTCAAAGTCAAGTTGGGGAGCATGCACTGGTACAGTGCGTTGCTGTACCCACTACACGACGAAACAACTCAGGATCCTGGTTGGCAACCCCCCAGGCAGACAAGCGGTCCAGTCCCACCCTCCAGAAATGACCCTCTATCTGCCGCAGCCAGGTGTTACGTGGGCGACCCTTTGGCCTGGTCCAGTCACTCGGGTCACCAAAAATGAATATTTAAATTTATCCAAGTATATTGGCTGGATTTCAGTGATTAATTTAATATACACTTAAGAAGAACACATTGACATAAACAGAAGTTGGTTAAGTTTTGAATAACTATTGGAAAATATTCAGATACTGCAGATACTGCAGATTTACAGATGTAAGATACCAATCTTTGTCCTTGAGCCTTGAACCCCTTCAAATATTGACACAAAACAGCATGGCTTATTTTCCTAATATTGACTGAATGTAATAGGAAAGGCATACTTTGGGGGAGAAGGAGGGGGGGGGGAGAAAGAGAGCAGGCTATATCTAATCTGTCCCTTTTAATCCTTATAATTATAATTACCAATGTAACAATAGGTTGCATGGCAATAACTCGTGGGAAAATTGGAAATTAAGGTTAAAGCTGTCTCACTTCCAGTTAAGATTACATAATGACATAAAAAATTCAGAATCAATGTCTCCTTGATGGGACAGTTAACTTTGTGAGCTGGAATGTTAAAGGCCTGAATCATGAATTAAATAGAAAGAAAGTATTCTCTCACCTAACAGGTCTAAACGCTAAAATAGTATTTTTACAGGAGACCCACTTACTAAGCAAGGATCAGTTTTGGCTGCAAAAAGACTGGACTGGACAAATGTTCCATTCCAGCTTTACAAAGAAAACTAGAGATGTGGGAATTCTCATACATAGAACAGTCTCATTTGTGGTATCAGATGTAGTATCTGATCCTGAAGGGAGATTTGTGATTGTCATGGGCAATTTATTTAATTGTAAAGTGATTTTGATAAATGTTTATGCACCCAAACTCAAAATTATATATCGAGCACATCTGTCACACTTAAAACTGTCCAAAATGTTTCCAGGGCAAGATCCAACCTGCAACGCTTGCAATCGAGCTCCAGCCTCACCGGACCACATGTTCTGGACCTGTTCCAAGTTAACATCATTCTGGACAAAATTTTTTAAGTGCCTTTCAGACAGCCTTGGTGTCACAATCCCTCCTAACCCATTAACAGCTGTGTTTGGTGTTCTTCCAGATGGGCTTAAAGTGGAGAAGGACAAACAAACTGTAATTGCCTTTACTACACTATTAGCACGCAGACTTATTTTGCTAAACTGGAAGAATCCTAACTCTCCTCTTTTAAGTCAGTGGGTAACTGATGTTTTATATTATTTGAAATTGGAAAAAATCAAATTCTCACTTATAGGATCTGTGAAGAACTTTTTTCAAAACTTGGCAGGATCTAATCAATAATATTTTAGAATAAGCTCTTAAATCACTGAGGAAGCAGATTCTCTCCCCATTTCTTTTTCTTCTCCATTTATCTTTACCCGCCTATTAAACTCATTAATTTATTTATTTTTACTAGCTTTAAGTTTTACTCTGTTGGCCATGCTCTCTTTCTCAGGGGTGGGGGGTGATTTGTTTTCAATCCTATTATTTGTAAAAATTGATCTATTTGTATGGAATGATTACAATAAAATCAATAAAATTAAAAAAAAAAAAAAGTAAGGCATACTTAAGACTAAACCATTGTTTTTATACCAATACATTCCAGCATAATCCAAAACTCCTTCCTTCCTTAATCTACAAAAAGCATGATGTAATTCACCTTAAAACGTCACAATGCATACATCTTCCACAACTCTTACAATCACACTCAGCCTTGCTACATCAGGTACAAGCACTTGAAGCAGCTCAGCTAGGCTGCAGCACAGACTCTCTCTACCTGTCTTTTAGTTTTCAGTCACTTTCTTCAAACAGAACAGTGACAAAATAAAAGATAATACTAGATAGCATTAACACCAGACCAGGGGCCTCATGTATAACGCCGTGCGTAGAACTCACACTATAACATGGCGTAAGCACAAAAGCGGGAATGTGCGTATGCACAGAAAAATCCAGATGCAGGAATCTGTGCGCACGCAAACTTTCACGTTCTTCCACTACATAAATCCCGATCAGCGTGAAAAGTAACGCACGTGCACGCGCCTTCTGTCTCGCCACAACTCCTCCCAGAATTATGCCTCTTTGAATATGCAAATCGATATAAATAGCCTTCTGTGAAAAGACAATGGGAAAAGCACGGGGGAAAATATAAGAATTTCAGCGAATACCAGTGGAGGCAAAGGAAAAACGTATTATTTGTTGGTTTAAACAATGGTATAATCAACAAAAGAAAGTTGATCGGAGTGACATAGTGTCGGAGAAACTCGAAAGCTCAAGTTCACAAAGTCACACAGTGCCCGAAATAAAAAAGAAGTTGTCACATGTCAAAGTCAGCATGAAAAGGCAACTCGTAGCGGACCGTCTGAGTGTCACATGAAAGCTTATTAGGGTACAGAGAAAAAAAAATAGGCACACAGTGGGAAAAAGCACGAAATGTCAACTTTAATCTCAAAATTTCCACTTTAATCATGTAGTTTATTTTGTCATTAAAGTAGAACATCATAAACTTCATCTTAAAATCGTTTATTACTAGTTTCTCAAGTAGCACGTTAAATGCTTTGTTCTGTATTTGATCTTCTATGTGCTCTATGTGTGTGAATCACTGCGTGCTTCCGTTCTTTCTCTTTCTCCGACAGGACACAGAATCCATTGCATTCGTGATATTACAGCTCTCTGAATAATTAAAATACTGAGATGTATACGTGATATCTTTTTCATGATGATAGGAAAGAAAGCATGTTATTAACATGGGAACACGGTGGCGCAGTGATTGTTCATATCTCACGCAAGAGGCTTGCTGTGCCATGTGCGACCTTCGATTAAATAATTTATTACAGAGAAGTACTGTCTCTTTTCAAACGTACTAACCTCCAATTCCTGTCCTTACTTTTTCTTCTCCAAATACCCAATCACCACACAATCAGCTCTGTAATAGACATTAAGCCATCTGTAAGTTTAGAACGCAGATTCTTCAAAACTTTTAAGGAACATTGAAATATCTTGTAGTACATGTTTAATTATTGTATCCGTCTATCCTTCCAGTGTTGCGTCAGCACCAGCAAATAATACAGCGCAAGGCAGGAGCTATCTGTGAACTAGCTAGCGCTGCGGCACCGTGTCCTCACATGTTTAATCATTAACAATACAGATTATTTAAATAAAGTTGAAGTTTTATCTGTATACTATAAGCAACATATTTTGCTGCATTCATCTTAAAAATGATATCTTCATCATATGCACTTTATAAAGTGGCGCAGGTTGTGCAATATTTTAACTGTAGTGCAAGTTTACAGTGGGGTATTTGTACTTATAAGTACAAACAGCTCTACAAGGAGCACTTGATGGACTGATTGAGTGCGTTTATAGTTCTTGGGATGAAACCTGTTTCTGAAACGCGAGGGTCCGTACAGGAAAGCTTTGACGCGTTTTGCCATGGCTGAGGTAGTGTGTGCTTGAAACTGTATACCGATAATTCTCTTTCTGATCAGCTGCTGCTGTGATTCCCCACTCAGATACAGTGATATAAATACTCCGAGTGTGCAGTGATTGTAATATGGAAAAAGATGATCCTTAACGGGAGCAGCTGAAAGAAGAAGAAGGATGCAGTGAGCGTAACAATGCTGAAGCAGTTATGGTATTTGGAATACTATGGCTATTCCCTGGACCATTATATTGCTACAGGTTAATTACAATCAGATGCATTACACTAATAAACAATATGGCAGTTAATTTCAGTGTATTTATAAAGCCGCGTCAGGAATGTGGGTCTAAGAAAGAAAGGGTGACCACACAGGAACAGTAGCACTGCTTTGACGCTGGGTGCCGCCAGTTTGCAAAACCGAGTGGAGAAATTGCGTACGCCAGGGTATGAGGTACCGTGGGAAACGTTGCATGGCTTTACGTCAAGTTTAGGTTTTATACGTCGTGATTTGAGCGTGGAAACGTTCGTATGCAACATTTCTGTGCATATGCACCGTTTATACATGAGGCCCCAGGAGATACATGTGGTTTTCAAGAAATAGCAAGAATTGCCAGGGGTGTCTTAAACAAGGCTACAATAATTCAACCATAGCCAAAATACTAAGGTTGAAAATAGGCTTGAGATGTGAAAAGCTGCAAGTTATCACCGGAAAAACAGAACAAAATCAGAAAAAAAAACAAATGTGCTGATTTTATGATTCAAATGATGCTACTTTAAAGCAGCCTTCTGCTTTTCTTCCTCTGACTTTTTGTTTTCCTGGGTTGCTGCAGTGGAAATGAATCTGTTTTTCGTCACATTATTCTCTACCATGTTTCCATCTGGTATTTGGATTCCTGCTGCTTTCTCCTTGCAACTCCATCTCTGATACCCTCCTTAGGACGTTATATGTATACCAAGTGAAAGATTCTATCTAGATCTAATTTGGTACCCATGAATGATTTTTGTTTGTTAACATTTTTATTTTAGTCTTAACATAGGCACGATTATATTGATAGTGGAACAGATCCAAGCCCAGTTTTTTTTTTTTTTTTTGTGATAAGTTGTAAAATTGGTTCTTGCTATGTGAATTATACCACACAATCCTGTGTTTAAATAAGCACTGGAACACATGCATGTTAAATGACAGATTCAAATGAGGCACACTATATGTATGCATACCATGACAAGTTGCACATTAATCTTATGACATTTATTCCAGGTTATTTATTGTGGCACAATAAGACTGGAGGTTTGAAAACAACCATGGTAATGATGGTATGTGCTACCATGTTAATGATCTCTTCTAGCCTAAGAAAGTGCAGGAAGCACATACTGAAGTAATCACAAGTAAAAAGTATGTCCTCATATACATCTCCTTAAATTTAAGAATTACTTTTCTGAGCTGCCAATCTTAAATGTCAAAAAATATTTTTTTCTCCCTTTTTTATGTATTCTTGGTCTATACAACAGTACAACAGAATGATTTAAATTGCACTGAAACAACAGGCGGTCTTTCTCCATTCTTAACTATAATAATTGGAAAAGCACTAGTGACATCTTAATTTCCATAAAAATCTATCAACATGGATTTTTTTGTGTGTGTTATATGCCATTTTGTGATTTTATGTACTGTAGGCTGCAGTAGCTTTTTCTCGATATGCCTGACACGTCCATCACCTTTCAAAAAGAGTAGGCCTATATCCAGATAAACGTAAATGACCTGAATGCTACAATGACTGTCTTTAATGCAGGAAAACATGTCATTTGTCATTTATTGGCTGTCTTACTGCCATACTTTTTAGATGCCAGAGTCTCTAAAATTTGAAATTATAAATAGTGACAAATAGAGAAAGAACGCACTGCGATGGGCATCTTGAAGGTAAGAAAACTAGATCAAAGCATTTGCTAGAATTGATTTGTAATGAGCAAATAATAAAATTATGAAGATAAATGGCAGTATATTTGGCATCATATCAATCACTGAGCTGAGAAAAAAAACATTTTCATCAGTAGAGCTAAAATGATACATACAAACAGACAGGAATGCAAACAGGATTAACTGTTAACATAAGTCAAAAATAAAAATAAACTCTTAGTATTAGCATATTATTAGTTTGAGTAGAAACTCAAGAGGATCACATGAAAATGTGACTAAGGAAACTTAATAGATAGATGCAGTATATTTTTATTATGAATTACAGCTGTTTGAAACTGTGATTATTTTTAAATGTAATGGAATTAAATTAGGTTTTTTTTTTCACTTTAATTTAACACATTTAGATAAATACTCTTTTATATTTTTACATCCTTTAAAGTACAGCAAGGTTGAATAAAATGGTAGCAATAATCAGACTAATGGCATAAAGGCTCTCCAGAGGATACTTCACAAGAACAAATTTAGAAAAGAGTAATTTTATAGTCATTTAATTAAAAGCATTTTAGTCGAAAGTGAAAATCTATTTAAGTGGTTTATGGATATGAGGTTAGAATGTATAAATTAAAAAGAGAATTTTTAGGTCTGCGCTCTTACACATTTTGAAAGCATGACTGGTTTTCAAAAATGCAAATAAAATCAATGCAGATCTTGGGAATGAAGCATTGTAGTAAAAACTTAATCTGTCAACTGTCAAATGTGTGATTGAGAGAATAATGAAAATATAATTCATTGTCATTTTTGTCACTTAAATAATTACCATTCTTAAAATTAAAATAATTGTGTTAAATATACTATACCACTTAAAAAGGTAAAAAGACATTTATTTTTGTTGCCATCATTAAGTAGCATGTGTTTATGCTACTGTATATTACTAGTGGGGCAAACCCTATCCTTCATATTTTACGAGGTATGAACAAAAAGATCTGATAAAGGCATCACCAAGTAGTAGCTGGCTGAAAGCAATAAGACCAGTAAAGCCATATTTTACATGTAGACTCCATCCACTAAAATTACAGGGGTCACAAATGGAGCTTTCACGGTATTAGGAGCATTAACTCTAATCTGATGATTCAGTCCTTCAAGTCTCATTTTAGGTGTTTTTTCCAAACTCCAAGCAGGCTTCCATGTATCTGTTACTGAAGATAGACTACTGTCTGTCCACAATGTTATGAAGTTCAGATTGGTGGAGTGTCGAAATGATGGGTTGTCCTTCTGAAAGTTTCACTCATCTCCATGCATGTTCTCTGGAGCTCAGCTAAGTTGTTCCTCTCTCTTACTCCCTACTCCCAAGATTGCTCAGTTTGGCCAGGTGACCACCTCAAGGAAGAATCGTGGTTACTAAGTCTAAGTCGTCCTTAGAAGAACTGGTGTCCTTCAACATCTGCAATAAGATGCTGCAGATGTTCTATCAGACGGTTGTGGTGAACGCCCTCTTCTACGTGGTGGTGTTCTGGGGAGGCAGCATTAAGAAGGACGCCTCACACCTGGACAAACTGGTGAGGAAAAGCAGGCTCTATTGTAGGCATGGAGCTGGACAGTTTTCACATCCGTGGCAGAGCGACGGGCACTCAGCAGGCTGCTATCAATTATGGGAGAATCCACTGCATCCACTAAACAGTATCATCTCCAGACAGAGGAGCAGCTTCAGCGACAGACTGCTGTCAATGTCCTGCTCCACTGACAGACTGAGGAGATCGTTCCTCCCCCAAACTATGCGACTCTTCAATTCCACCCGGGGGGGTAAACGTTAACATTATTCAAAGTTATTGTCTGTTTTTACCTGGATTTTTATTACTTTTTATTTAATATTGTTTTTTTGTATCAGTATGCTGCTGCTGGAGTATGTGAATTTCCCCTTGGGATTAATAAAGTATCTATCTATCTAATCCAAACATCCTTCCATTTAAGCAATATGGAGGCCACTGAGGTCTTGGGGATTTTTCAGTGCTGCAAGAATTTTTGTTAGCCTTCCCCGGATCTTTGCCTCAACATAATCCCACGTCTAAGCTCAGCAGGTAATTCCTTTGACTTCATGACTTGGTTTTATCTCTGATACACACTGTCATTTGTAGGCCCTTATATAAATTTGTGGGTGCCTTTCCTAATCTTTTCCAATCATTTGAACTGACTACGGGCGGACTCAAAACTAGGTGTCGAAACATCTCAACGCTGGACCAGTAGAACGTTGTCTTTAGAGGATTTAAGATTGCAAACAAGTTGAGATACTTTACCTTTGTTCTTTAGATGAACATATTTTAAATCAAAATATCTTCCTAGACAAGAGTGTTAGTCAAGCTCCAACTTACAGTATTCTAAAATAAAACATGCTATTGACAGAGAACACTGACATAATCTGATGTCAATTTACTGTGGCCAAGTATCTTTCAGAAGTCTGAATTTGTGAATTTAAATATAATTGTGACTGAAATAGATGCAGTGGAATGCATAAAATTTTCCAGAGCTCGATCCCGACATTTTGCCATTTTTTTGCACTTATTTTCTGTTTCCACTTAAGCCCATGTAGGGTTGTGCATGTCTGGAGCCTGTTCTGGCAGCATCAGACATGAGGCAGACACCAAACCTAGACAGGACAATAGTCTATTGATTTAATATTTTATTAAAACAATTATTTTTTTTGGTTTCAGGTTATTTTTAAAATTCTGGTTTGCTAATTTTTAGAAAATAGTTTTGAAACAATACATGTAAAATTGTACAACAGATTACAAAAAATCTTTAAATAGATAGATAGATAGATAGATAGATAGATAGATAGATAGATAGATAGATAGATAGATAGATAGATAGATAGATAGATAGATAGATAGATAGATAGATAGATACTTTATTAATCCCAAAGGGAAATTCAAAATTTATTTGGCTAAGCCTAGCATATCATTGCTGCCTTTTAACTGACAAATCCTGGTTTTATATATCAAGCTTGAATTTACTTTAAACTTTAAAACTAAAGCCAATATCATTTGAACATTGTTGTTTATTTAATGTCACAGATGCACATCGGAGGATTTCCTTCTGGCTCTGTCAAGGTATGAAATAACCCACCGGGAAGAAAGGGGGCGCTATTGCTAACATTGTCATTTCTTTCCTCCCCTACAGTGCTGAGAAACCACCCAGTAAGGGTGACTGACTCCACCCCTTTCCATCCACCATCCATAAAAACACTGGCTTCCTAGAAGAAGGCATCATTTTGTCAACAGCAACCTTTCCACAAGGAACTCCCAAGCAGAGTGACCCCCTACTATGCTGCTAGAAGCTGAATATCTTTTATGGCAAATAAGCCAAACAGAGTACATATTGTTTGTGTTACATTTTAAATGGGATGACCTGACTGAAGCACCAAATATTTCCTTTTGCACCTTGTCATTCCTGCACCCGATCACAGTAAATAAACATAAATTATTAATTTAATTTTATAATTTCTGACAGTATAAAAGGAAAGAAAGCTGTTGTACAATGGACTGATCGCTTTTTTTTGTCAGATAAAATAAAAGGAGATAGGACGATACTAATGAGTAGACTGGCTTGCAATTTAGTGACTCCCAGGTAGCTTCGATGAGAAAACATAGAGAGAGGTCAGAAAATTTTTTTATGGTGCTGAACCAGCCACCCTTGTGTTAAGGGATATGTAATGTGATATGATGACACTCTAGGCAAAAGGTGATATGAAGGAAATACAACTGAACACAAGCTTTGCTGACACATAGAGAGTAGGAAGCTAGTGCTCATACTGAGATATTAAGAGGCCCATTTGTTTGCTAATTAGTTCATAGGTTTGTCCATCAAGGTTGGCCAAGTTTAGTTATGATCATTGATTTCTCTGATCAATGCAATAAACAGTATATATTCAAGGCCCATCCATACCTGAATGAACCTATAAGAGTGTTATTTGACTATGCTTGATACTGCATTATTATATGGACTTGTGCCATACCTGGGACAAGCCACTATAGCAGTTTTACAAAGAAATCTCACCCTTTGGCTGAGGTGTGTGTGATGCTACGATTCATTTAGATGGTGCAGCTCAGGTCTGCAGATGCAGACTAATTGGACTGAAAAAAGAAAAAGTGCAATGACACTTTATTCTAAATTTCCACTCAATGGTGATATTGATGATCTACTGATAACATTATATTTTGTTGGGGACTAAGTCTGGGACAGGTAGTTGGTTTAATTTCAGAAATTAAAGTTATTATTTCCTGTACAGTTTTAAAGTTAAAATCAGTAAGGTGATGTGGCTAAAGAGAGTTAAGCTTTGACAGCACATTGTTAACCATTTTATTATCAAAGAAGGTAATGAAACCTGTACTGCCAATATTAATAGGGTTTTTTTTGCAGAGTGGTCCAGAGAGTTCCCATTTGTCAAATCAGCAGCTGCTCTAAACAGTAAATAATTTGAGTTTTCAATTGTTTGCCTGGAATAGTATTCAAAACTGTACAGAAACAGACTTTTTAATTTTACCGCTTAACCCTTTGTCTGTGCAGTTCAAAAGAACAGTAGCTTTGTTACTTTCCACCTACATGCTAGTCTTCGGCATTCTAATTTAATAACACAAGTACTATGGTTAATTAAAGGTGAGCTTCTATTGTGCTTTAATCGTTAAGATATGGCACTGAAGACATTGTCTGTTTAAATTTATTCTGAAGCTTAAATTGTTTTATTAGGATTTCCACTATTTTCCTAATATTTATAAGTATAAAGTATTGATATTTATTATTATTTAATAATATTTTTCATTAAGATGTATTTATTTGATTTGGGTTTTGTTTTGAATTTTCTGTAATGGGGCCACCATGTTATGTAATGGCTTCTGGGACACTGTTACTAGGACCTGTGGATTCAGAAGTCACACATAGTTACATCATAGGTGAAACAGCAGAAAGGTTAGCATCACAGCACACTCTCCAAATATATGGATTCAAACAAACAATTCTTAAAATGTGAATTTGTACTGATATTTAGGGTTAGAAGACTTTTTGCTTCATTAAAAAACTTTGCATTTTGAATGAGCAGTTAGTGCTTCAGTGCATTAGTGTTTGCCTTCCAGTGGGGGCTGGATGGTCTTGGAACCCCTGCAGATTTTGTTTAATTTTTTTTTTTGTCTCCAACCCTCTGGAGTTTTTTTTGTTTGCTTGTTTTTTTGTCCTCCTGGCCATTGGACCTTACTTTATTCTTTGTTACTTAGTATTGCCTAATCTTATTTTTATATTTTTCTTTTTTCTTTCTTCATTTTGTAAAGCACTTTGAGCTACATCACTTATATGAAAACGTGCTATATAAAAAAATTTTATTGTTGTTCCTGGTTTAAAAACTTTGCTTTGTGTAAAAATTTTGTTTTCATATCCTGATCACTGACCTTTTTTCTTTGCCCTTTCCTTGCTGGCAGATAAAACTATAAAGATAACAACAATGTTACCTATTGGAGACAGGTGTGGATTTTGTCTTATTATTTTTACTGATTTTGTACTAATATAGTGCTTTTGAGTAAAGCAAATTGGTAAAGCACGTTAACTATAAGAATGAAGCAAGAATTAAGCAACAGTAAGTTAACCTTTCACTTAATACTCCAAAAACAGGTGTCCTTTTTGATTTATTGTCAGTTCAGTTACAACTTACAAAGAAGAAAATGTTAAGCTATGTACTGTATACTGCAAAAAGAAAAAAGTTAGACATTAGGTCATTAGTCCAGCTTCCCTGTTGCTTATTAAGAGCCTTTCAGATGCCTTCTACTAAAATGCTGAAAAAATTGAGTTAAAAACATAATTGTGTTAAACCTTTAGCACTCTTAGCGACCTTGTCTGTAGATAACAATCAGCTCACTGTCAAGCTATAGTGGACACTGTATCATAGAAGACATTAGTCCCCTGTGTCTGTGTCACTTTAATCAAATATTTTCAATAAACCTCTTCTGTTTGCATAATTTGATTCTTGATGTCGGCGTAATGGAATAAATTTTAAAATATTTGATATCTCATTCCCTATGAGTACCTTTAAGGACTTTCTTTTTGTTTTCTCATGTGTCTGGCCATCTCCTGACCGGTGCTCCCTGTCAAGCATGTATCCATAAAGCCTGCTTTTCAGACATTCTCTGTCATTTCAAAGCTTCTTGCTCGCCTCTTGTCCACTTTAATATTTCCTGTCTTTGAGCGTCAAAATTTGACATTGACTCTTGGCATGCTTTCCATGCTTTTACTTCTCCTTATATTTTTCACACTCATATTTCCTCTTTCGATTGGGTCACCAAAGCCAAACTGACCAATTAGATTGCTTTAAGTGACTGGAGACACATACACAGATCATTTTATTATGTAGAGGTTAACTAATGTACAGTATTATTGTTCTTCAGAATTAATTCTGAGTTTCTTACAGTATACACATACTTTGTAATATAGATTTTGCACTGCTCTTTAATCTTATATTTAATCAAATATAAGTAGTAATCAGAAGTCATTTTTTATAACAGAGTAATTCTTAAAATTCTGAACCTTAAAACCATGAATAATAACTAGATACAAAATATGATTATGATAATAAAGTTGACCTTTCACTCTATGGCAAAATGCTACTGAGGTATGTACAGCAAAAGATTACCTAAAGGTTTCTGTTTCAGTATCTTTTTTAATACTAAAGCCAACCATCAACAGTATATGATATTAATTTCTAACTATCTGTCAGATAAAAATACTCATATGACAAATTCATTTACAAAAATGAATAATACAGTAGTCATTTATAAATTACTAGTATAACTGTGCTAGATTCTGTTTTAATATCTAATACTGTGCAAAGTATGCAAAATCACATACAATTTGAGAAGTTATATGCTATTTATCACATAAATTATTCCAAATCAACTTACTCAACCAGTATTTCTTGATTTATGACAGGAGATAATTCCATTTGGTGTTGCTTCAACTAAAGGATTAGTGTTCAATTTTTTAGATTTACTATAAAGGTTTTAGTCAGGATGCAGAGATCAAAAGATCACACTCTTTTCTTAATCTAGTTATTAACAACAACAAGGTTTATTTATATCACATATTTTCATACTAGCAATGTAGCTAAATGTGCTTTACAAGATAAAATAAAAAGCAAGTATATATATATATATATATTATACAGTACAGCAAGTGATTGCATTAGTTTCTAATACAGAGAAGTGACAACAGAAAAACTATATGAACTGAGGAAAACCCAAGTAATTTCTTTAGTGCAAATACAGTATGCAGCATTGGTTCCTGCAATGCTCTCCAAGCCAACTTCTTCTTCTTCTTTCGGCTGTTCCTGTTAGGGGTCGTCACAGTGGATCATCTTCTTCTATATCTTTCTGTCCTCTGCATCTTGTTCTGTTACACCCATCACCTGCATGCCCCATCTCACCACATCCATAAACCTTCTCTTAGGCCTTCCTCTTTTTCTCTTGCCTGGCAGCTCTATCCTTAGCATCCTTCTCCCAATATACTCAGAAACTCTCCTCTGCACATGTCCAAACCAACGCAGTCTCATCTCTCTGACTTTGTCTCCCAACTGTCCAACTTGAGCTGATCCTCTAATTTACTCATTTCTAATCCTATCCATCCTCATCACACCCAATGCAAATCTTAGCATCTGGCAGCTACAATAGTATATATGTTATATTCTATTGTAGGTTTAATATGTTTGTCACATCACTGCACATTATAATTCGTCTCGGTGTTGTGAATTATTATGTGCGTGAGTTGCCATTTGGCTAGTTAGGCTGCATTTCACAACTTTATGGAGGATGTCATCATTTCCCATTTTTTCTGAAATGTTGTGTACAAATAAGTCAGAATTGCTGTAAATATTTGTATATGCAAGTTCTCCAGTCAATAATTCTTTTATAGGTCCTGACCTTTGCGCAGAAAGTTGCATGCAAACATTTTGGGCCTCTTGAGTAAGCAATCTGACCTCAGGTTACCAACAAGCATTGCATTGAGGGGCATTCAGTCTGCTAAAGATCAACATCCCTTCAATGTAATCTTTGTAGTAGACCAAACATGATTAAGTTCTGATATTTTTAATTAGCATTGATATAAAGACATATGAAGTTTACTTTTTAATATCTCAGATTACCATAAACAGACAACTTTATTTGTTGCTAATATACAGCATCGGTACTTGGATATTTCATTATTGGCTTAGAAGACCTATTTAAACTCAAGTCTGGGAGCCTTGTCACATGAAAACTTTTTATTTTACCTTTTATTTTAAACTTCAATAGTTTTAATAAAGTGAGATCCCTCCCTTGGGTCATACTGTATTTTTTATTCTTTAAAAATCCTTGGTAGTCATCCAGAAAGGATTTTTACCAGAAGCTGGTAAAGCTCAGACATTTAACATATATCATAAAATATTTAAAGTTGAATGCTACTGTAAATTGACTGTTCTGCACTTAAGCATTCAACTCAATGTCATGTTACTTACCAAAAAACTTCTAAAATCTGAAACCAGAGAATATTTCTCTATTCTAATTAATCTTTTGAGGCAGTTTAATGGCTAATATCTTTTAAAATGACCCGTTATCTTTACCTCCTTCAAAGTCTACCATTCCTGCTGATTGCTTCATGATTCCCACTCACTGGACTGCTTAGCTTAAATCTGCCATTCTCCATTCTTATTCTCTGGCTTGTGTTTGTCAAGTCATGTGTGACTGGTGTCTGAATCTTCTCATCTATATAAGATATTATGAATTTTTTTCTCTAGTGCAGGGCTATTCAATTACAATTTCAGTTGGGCTAGATTTTCAAACCATGAATTTTAGCTGGGACATTTTCAGCAGCCAGCAAACAGCAGGTGATGACAAATTTTAAATCAACACAAACGAATTAATTTAAAAACGAGTAATGTTTATTCATTGTTTCCCTTTTACATTTGTTCCATCTGACACAGGCACATCAAAAATGTTTAAAAAAAACAACACAGAATCTATAACTGAACAGAATTTGAGGTACAGTACTAGCAATACTTTATTTCCACATTTGACATAAAAACTAAACATTTTGCTCACATCTGACCCAGGCACATCTCAAAGTGCATAAAATCAAGAAAGTACACAGTTTTAGCAATAACATTTGTTTCCCTTTTGCAATATAGAGAAAAGCCAAGCAAAATGACACCTTTTATTGGCTAACTAAAAAGATTACAATATGCAGGCTTTCGAGGCAACTCAGGCCCCTTCTTCAGGCAAGATGTAAAGTTTTTGAAATATGAGATCCTCCCCCAATTTAAAGGGATGGTTATGACAGGCAAGGGATTTTTTTTTCATAGAACTTAAACTCTTCCATTCACATGGCATTAATCACTCATATGACAGAGATTAAATTTGACTTCCACAACAAAGCTTTTCCTGTTGAAACTGTTTCCCCACCCCCCAGAAAAATACTACCTGAGTAAATGTTTAAGAGCAAGGCACCACGTAGTGCATGGAAGTGGATTGGTACATTTATTTGAATGATTTTTCTTTAAAATGTCTTTGTACAGAGTTCTTGGGTGCCCAGTAATGAATTGTTAATTATAATTATTACTATTATTATTTTTTTTTACTAAATCTTATTTTCCATGTTTCTTTGTTGATGAGCTCCCATTGAAGAATTTAACTGTAACTGAACATATAACGTGCATGCCAAAATGACTGAAGTAGCAACTAACAAAGTGGCCTTTTTGATACCATTTTAACAAAGTTTACTGTCTACTGTCAATCATAGAGCACCCCTGTAAAACGAATGCAATACACCTTCAACCTTAAAACACAGACTACCTTTTGTTTGGATGACCAGTTGAGTCATATTCAGCCCTTCATTCATTTTTCAAGTGTAACCAGCCTCTCATTGAAATTTACCATTTGGAATACAAGGCCATACCATCAGCAGCGCCATGTACTTAGAAATATTTTCCCACGTATGTGTCCAAGTCTGACATCATATTCGTACCCATCGCGGATATGTAAGGGGGATTCCGTATCGACACAAATGTTAACAGCACATCTGCTTAAGAATAAAAAAAAATGGCCTTTTGCATCTGTTACAGTATAATTAGTTTAAACTTTCAATGATTTCATTTGCAACTTGCAAACTAAGTAGAAATGATAATCGCCAAAGCCTATTTTTGGTTACAGTCTGTAGACCTGGTGGGCTGGACCACTCAGAGGGTGCTTCTGGGCAGTATGTGACCTGTGGGTTGCCATTTGAATAGGCCTGCTCTAGTACCTATATTTAATTATATAGAAGTGATACTGGTGTTTAAAGTGTAATGTGATTTAATTCCTTTCAGGCAAAATGCTTATTAAAAGGTTTGTCTATTCATCCATTTGCCGAATCCACTTTTCCCCTTACACACTCGTGGCAACCTAAATTCTATTGGATGAGAATCAAGAACAAAGCAAAAATCAGACCTGGAAGGGATGCAAACACTACATAAAATAAAGATTTACTTTTGAAAATCATTTATTAATTAAAATGCTATTTTTAAAGGTAAAAATACCATAAAACAGTTGATGTGTTATTTTCTGAATTTCACAAGCATATGATGAAATGGGGGTGACACAGTGTTTAATTCTGCTGCCTGAATCATGGTTTCCACATCTGGCCCATGCAGAGCTGTGAGGAGTTTACATGTCTCTTTGGGGTTTTCCCTGGGTATTCCGGTTTTCCATTTATATCTCAGACATGGATGGTTTGTGTGAATATGGTGATTCTAATTTGACCCCATATGAGTGAGTTTGATGTGCAGTGAACTGGCATCTCAACCAAAACTGGTTTTGCACCCAAATCTAATTGGTTGAAATCTGGTCCATGTGACCCATAAATTAAATTGGCAGGGTTTCATAATAAGTGTATGAAGCAATCGCTGAGGCAATAAGGTAATGTTTCGGTTTTCTATCATATGCCTTACTTTGACAATGCCTTTTTTTACAACTTAACATCATGAGGGATGTGCAGGCAGAAGTCTTTTCCAGAAGTTCTGTGCTCTCTCTGTTTTCTGATGTGCTTTTCACTTTATTTTACTTTTTACTAATTTTGATAAAATTTAGGATTAGATGAAATCTGGCATCTGGATTACCACTGAAAATAGCAACAATTCTTACTAGGATGTCTCACACAGAGTAGTAATTGTAATACAGTACCTAAAATGATTTTTCTTTTCTGTGTGAATCGGTATGTTCTCTAAATTTCTATGTCTTCTGATGATTCTATTGTCCTTTAACATTCCATAAAAATATATTGGGGTTTATGCAGGGCTTCTTAACAGCTTTACAGGCTCCTGGGCAAAGTAGTGCATTGGGGCCCCTACGTACACAACCACTCTGCAAGTCACAACATACACAGATTAGCATAGAGCTGCTATGCCCATGGGTCCCCCGGGCAATTTCCCAGTCTGCCCATGCGTTAAGACAGCCCTGGGATTATGCTCTGTAAAATTGTAATGGCAACTAACAGTATCAAGAGAAAGGTGTTGATTCACCTCTAAATTGACACAGGGGAGTCACTGCATAATATACTTAGATGCTGAGTGCTGCTGTCTAAGTATAGATAGCAACTCAAAATGTACAAGGTAGAGATAAGAACTGAAATGTTATGTTTTTCCACAAAGCTGCACTTTTTTATTCAAAACAACAAAATTTATTTATATAGCACATTTTCATACAAACAATGTAGCTCAAAGTGCTTTACATGACGAAGAAAGAGAAAAAAGACAAAATAAATAAGAATTAAAGTAAGAGAACACTAATTAACATAGAATAAAAGTAAGGTCCGATGGCCAGGGAGGACAGAAAAAACAAAAAAAAACTCCAGACGACTAGAGAAAAAAAATAAAATCCGCAGGGGTTTTCGAGGCCACGAGACCACCCAGCCCCCTCTAGGCATTCTACCTAACATAAATGACCTCAATCAGTCCTCACGGTATTCAAGGTTCACATGGAAGAACTTGATGATGATGGTCATGTGGACTTCTATCCTTTATGGATATCAATGTAGGGACATCACGGTGCTTTCATCAGGTGGTGGTGGTGCAGATCGCCACCACAGAAAACTGGAAAAAGAACAGAAGAGAAAGTAGGGGTTAGTACGGATTTTGGAGCCACCATGAGTAATAATGATAATTAACTGAATATAAAGAGCATCAGGATTAAACTAAGATGAACCTATGAGAAAGCCATGTTAAAATAATGTGTTTTCAGCAGTTTTTAAAAGTGCTCCACTCTATTAGCGAATTCCTATTGGTAAGCTTTTCTAGATTTTAGGTGCATAACAGCAGAAGGCTGCCTCACCGCTTCTTTTAAGTTTAGTTCTTGGAATTCTAAGTAGACACTCATTTGAAGTTACAATTTGGAGTGTAAGGTGTGAGACATTCCAAAATATAAGATGGAGTGAGATTATTTAAGGCTTTGTAAACCATTAGCAGTATTTTAAAGTCAATTCTAAATGACAGAGGTAACCAGTGTAGTGACATCAAAACTGGAGAAATGTGCTTGGATTTTCTTTTCCTAGTTAAGATTCTAGTAGCTCCATTCTGCACTAGTTGCAATCGATTGATGACTTTTTCTGGCAGTCCTGAGAGGAGTGCGTTACAGTAATCTAGCTGACTGAAAAACAAAAGCATGAACTAATTTTTCAGCATCTTGCAATGTTAATAGAGGTCTAACTTTTGCTATATTTCTTAAGTGAAAAAATGCTGTCCTAGTAATCTGATTAATATGCGGTTTAAAATTCAGGTCAGAGTCAATAGTTACCCCTAAATTCTTTACCTCCGTGTGGTGTTATGGGTCCACAGCTCTTACAGCAAAGGCCGTTTGGTTTTAAATAAATAATCGCCGCGCTCGCGGCTTAGCGAGGGAGCGTGGTAGCTGTAGCGAGCCGCAGGGCGATCTGCGGTGTGGGCGTTTCTCACCTAAGTGCACAGGTGAGAGACTGCCCACATCCGTGATTGTTCCTGTGGCTAATGGGCTGCAGCTGCTATGTCCTCTCCGCATATAAAGAGAAGCGCGAGCCGGTTAGGAAGAGAGAAGTAAAAGGGAAAAAAACGGAGGTTGCAGGAGACGGCAGGAAGTAGCAGGAGGAGAAAGTCGGTGCGAGAGAGCGAGCGAGTGTAGGCTCGTGGGCAGCTGTACAGGTAGCTTGGGTGTATGGCCGACACCCGAGGAGTAGCAGCAGTGGTCGCTCTCGCAGAATATTCTGAAAGGCAAGAGTGACCGGAAGGTGGATGACTCTCCGCGGAAGGCAGCGGGAGTTGGGGCTTGGGGTGTGTATTCCCCAGCGTGTGAGCTCTGGTCGCTGTGGAACCCAAGTCGCTGTCTGGAGGAGCCTACCGGAGCCAGAGGTCGGTGAGGCGAGCCAAACAGAGAAGGTCAGCTGCATTAAGAGTGTCTCGCCTGTTGCAGAGCCCATATGGGAGAAGCAGGTGAGACGCTGACACTAACAGAGAAGAAGCACCGGGGATTGTCATCTGTTTTTTTTAAAGACTGCTTCCTGTTGACGTTTTAACCTCGTGTTAAAGGATTGTTGTTTTTGTGTATTTTAAACCTCCACTTCACAACTGTTTTAAGGATTATTTATTTAAAGATTTATTGAATGCACTACTGCACTTTATTAGAACACGGATTGTTTTGATTTGTCTGTTAATAAAAGCACTTTGCACAGTTAATACATCATCCCCTTGCTCATTGTTATTGCCTCACTGTCTAGCTCATCGGTGACATTAACGACGGTGTTGGGTTCAAGGGCTCCCTAATAGCCGATGGGAGCGTGGAGCCAAACCTGCATCGTCACACTCTGTCTTGACTTTTAATCCTAATGTTTCAAGTTTATTGCTAATAACCTCATTATATCTATTTTTGCCAATCACTAAAATTTCTGTTTTCTCTTTATTTAGTTTGAGAAAATTACTACTCATCCATTCAGAAACACAAGTAAGACCTTGTATCAGTGAATCAAGAGAGTCGGGGTTGTCAGGTGCTATTAATAAGTACAGTTGTGAGTCATCAGCATAGCTGAATTCTAACACTTTACAGATAGTGCAAGGCTCATTTCATCTTCTAGTGAAATTCAGGATTTTTAGAATAACATGCAACAGTCTTTTTTCCTCCAATACCTCATCTATTTTTTTTTATTGAACACATTTAAATTAATTCTAATTCTGGACCCCGCATAGAAAAAAAAAAAATTATTTTTTTTTTCACTAAAACTACACTATTCTCAAATTTACAATCTGTATTTGTTTTAATATGCCCTGAGGTAAAACAGGTATATTAATAAGAAGTTAAGGTAGTAAAATGTAATTTTAATATACTGTAGTAATGTAAAGTAAAGGATTTTGGAAAATTAATAATTACTCTGTCTCTCACTATATATTGGTTATTAAACAAGAGTAGAACTTAGGCTGGTCTATGGTATACATAAGGAAAACAAAAACTAAAAATTACTTATTTACTAGTAGTGCTGCTACTACTCTTACTATTAATGCATTTATTCATGTGGAAAATGTCATACATTGTATATATGCTACTAGAATGTTCAAACAACTTTATATTGCATATGCAAGATTTTTCATTAATTATCATTATATTATAGAATTGTTATCATTGTGTTTATTATATTTCAACTTCCAAAAGTTAAATGTAAAATTTTATAATTTTATAATAATATTGTTTGATTTTGGTACAAAACAACTATGCCTTGGTCATTGCCTTTCATTTTATTTGTATATAATCTAATTTTAAATGTATGTTTGTGCTGAAATACTTTAAAATTCTATCAGAGTGGGAATAACAAAGCAAATTGCGCCAGGTATTAAATCAAAAACGTCATTAACATTTTGGCTTGCAAAATGTTAGGTCTTAGACTTAACAAATCAGACTTTATGAATAGCCTCATAGTTAAATTGAGAAATTGACTGTGTTTCGTTAATGGAGATTTGGCACAAACCACGAGATAACATTACTTTAAAACTCATCTCTTCTATGCAATTTAGCTAAATTGAAATGCTCAATGTGTCTAAGCACAAAGATAGTTTGTCTAATATTTTCCAAGCTTCATCTTTTTTCTTTCTTGAACTCTACCTCTCTTAAATTTATTGCATTTAATTGATTGAGACAGGCACCTGACTCATTTTTATTGGCATATTGCCTTGCAAGGGAAATTTCATTAATGGTGTTTAAACCTCCCGAGCATTTATAGAAAACAGGGGTGTAGATGAGAGTGACAGAGAGCTCCACAAGCATCTGCAGTAAAATCCGAGGTCTTGTAACCTCAGATAATATCCATTCATTACTTTTACTAACTAGAGTAACAGAGAGCTGAAAGCCATTCAAACAATGTGTAGACTTTTGAATAGAGTGTCAGAAAATATGAGCCACAACGCTGAAATGCCATGAGTTTTGCCAAACAGGGTAATGAGTAAGGAGACTGGCTTCAGAAGGTCCTAACCATCTGATAAGTTTAAATTGTAAAAGTAGCATAGGAATTTGTTCTGGAGTGTTGGAACAAATATCTTTATAAGTCAGTAACAGGGTTTTGAAAGATAATCTAAAATTGCACTCAAAGCCAAAGCATATGAACCAGCTAAGAGGCAATGTAGACATAATATTTGGTTCTGGATCAGACTGTTTTAGGTTTCCTTCTGAATCTGTTGATACTTTCTGAAGGAAGACTATTAAAACAGGCTGGGTAATGATAAAAGTGTGGCAACATACAGTACATCAGCACCAGATCTAGAGAGGCAGGATTGGATGTTTTCAGAGATCAAAAACAATTGACTTTAGAAGAGAAAGGAAATACAGAGATTTTCCAGAGTTGGGTGTTGTTGAAAGTAAGATGGGAACACGAGGTCATGTTGGTTGAATAAATCTCCCAAAGGGCAGGATGCAAATGTTAAAGAGGAGTGGGCCCAAGAACAGGGAAACCCTTGGGGATGCCACAGTAGAAAAGCTGCAGTAAATTAAATTAACCTTTGAAAACAACAGGCAAAATCAGCTGGTGGGATAAACCTTAACATCCAGAAGTAATAGATTCTAGAAATTACCACATATTGCTTTAGGCATCTCAGGACACTGTTGTGGTCAAACAAACAACACTACTCTGGATTCCAAGAGGAGTGTTAACGCTGAGATGAAGTAGCAGTTTGGACTGAAAAGATTCAAGCATGCTGAACAAGATGATAAAAATTATGCAAAAGAAAAGTTAATTTTCTTTATTTGCCTAGAGGAATTTGCTGGAGTAGCAGGGGTTATGTATCAAAAACACTAGACAGAATCAACACAAACAAAGCAGGCATCATTACAAGATAATCTCACATTACATACACTATCATTATTTAAACAGGAAAGGCTAGGATTTAGTGATATCCAAATATACAGAATTAGAGTACAGGCCAGCTTACTTTGGAGAGAAATCAGACTCTTACTCAGAGACATCCGAGGTTTGGATCTAGATTGCAGTCTTGAAGCCATCTTTAATTTAAATAAGTTAGATTAAATGAATTACAGAGTTGCAACAACAAGAATGGTTCCACTGCTAGGAAGGCACAAAAGTATGCTCTTCAAGGGACCTGAGACCTTGGGGTCGTCGGGATAGCTCTGCTGACTACCAGAAACTATCAGGCAGAAACCTGATTGCACAAGGCCAGAACATTGGACATCACTATGTAGGACGGGGACTACACTAACATACACAATATATTGGCATCTAGCATGTTGTGTTTATACAAAGCACAAACACAGAAGGCCAAACAATGAGAAGCACCAGCTATAATCAGTGGAGATTAGAGTTGCATAACCATACAAAAAACAAGATGGGTTCCATTTTACCAAGCAGTCAACTAGACAAAGACAAACAAGCCATGAAAAAGTTTGTAAATTTCCTGATGAGACTTGGTGTCCACTGATCATAAACTGGAAAATGTGCCTGAAACAATAAGTAACACTATATAAGAGAATCAAGATATCTGCTAGGAAAAAGGGTAGCCAGAGAGCCAGTAGTCCAAATATAAAAAAAAATATCTTTACATTGGATGTTTTTTGTACCTACTCCTCAGGTTAGGTCTGAGCTAGAAACAAAACATTGTGTTTATAGTGTTTTTAAGCACTGAACCACCAAAAGAGACAACTGTGCTTTCAATGCAAATATGAACCTAAAATTAAAATAAAAGGCAAAATCCAAAGAAAAAAACACAAATAAAGATATGTTTCTAAACAAGCTGGAAAAGGATTAAAATGTGCCACAAAATTTACAAAATCCAATAACTCACCAAATATTCCTAACATGGTTATAACTTAATCAATAGAACAATTAAGAAAATAATCAAGCTTATGGACAGAAGATGGGATTGTTTCTGCTTTTAGCTCTCCAGATGTTACACCAAGCACCCTTTTAGCTGTCACCCTTACTACTTCTGCTGTAGTTACCCAGCTATCTGGTAACTCTTCACTGCCACCCAGTGCCTGTCTTACCTCTTGAACTCAACCTTGAAGTCTTCCATTTTCCACTTCCACCCTTTGAACCCAGCTTCAAGGGAAGGACAAACCAGTGTATTTCTTTGTGCCAGTCCCATGACTGGATAAATGGGGAGGGTTACATCAAGAAGGGCATCCAGTGTAAAATTTCTGCAGATCAATATGTTGATTAATGTTATGTACTAGGAGTAAATGTATGATTTAGATGTTGTTTCATAATGGTATCATGTGGGACATTTGGCATGTTTAAAGGGTTATCTTACAAAAATGTATTTCATTTCTTCAAAAATGAGTTAACTGTGAATAATAGTTTGCTTAACAGATGGTCATAACCTGAAGAAGATGTTTAGTGTCCAACCCCATTGATGATACATTTCTAAAGTATTGAAATTTGCAGATAATTCTAAGACACAGTCTGTTTGTTCAAAAATCAATGACTGTTACAGTCTTTTGTATTAGGTGATCAGTGACACAAGAAGACAGCAAACACATTTGACATTAAACAGTCCTGTGATACTTTATGCTCACATCATTGTCTCTGTTATTTACAACACGGAGAATGAGAATGTCAAGGCAATACAAGATAAATAGCATGTTTTCATGTACCATACACTTGGCCAAATGCCTATTTTTGCAAAAAGCTTAAATGAATGAACGAAACTTATACTGGACTTTTTCAAGAAAGAAAATTTGTCATGGTATTTAGATGAAATAAGAACAAACTAGTACAAATAAGGGCACTGACTTTTTAAACAGCGCAGTTACATTTCATTAATGTCAACAGACTACTGCAGTTTCCCAGCATTACCTTGCCAATTGTCAATACAATACCATGCCATCTGCTTTACACTGTTAAACTCAAATAACTCCTGGGCCAGTGCTCTATGGCCATCTAGTAAATGAAACACTGTAACATCATGCTGAAAAAAAGTTGAAAAAGTTTTTTGGTGTTTTATGGTAACTCAAATATAGCTCATCAATATTAACAAGTGGGGCAGAGCCTCCAGCGATAAACACATTGGCAAATGAAAAGCCATAAAGGTAGTTTTAGAATGAACTGAAAGTGAACCATTGTTCGAAATGAGCAATAGTGAACATGATGTGAATTGATCATCAGATGTTGATATGGAAAGAGAAAGTGACACATGATATGGCACTGTATGACCACACCACCATGATATGGTTGGTGAATTTGGTCATGTGAAGATTCACTGTGGTGAGACAATAGCTGCATAATAAAAAGGCAGAATAATTGTGATTGAATACAAGGACAGGTGAGACATTAACCTCCGAACCACTGTTCAAAATGAAGCAACTGTCAATGTTCATGTCAGGGGAAATGTGGAAGTCACTAAGCCTTGTGATGTAGTAATCTACAATAATACAACAAATGCATTGCTCATGTGGATCAGGCACTGAAATTCTACCTTCTCCTGTGCAAGCCACCGAAAAAGATATGATAAAAAATGTGTGCAAAGAAACATGCTTCTACTGTTCTGATTGCAACATTGGGCTCTGCATTGGTGGCTGTCTTAAAACATGTCACACGAAGAACATGCACTAAATCTGCATTGGTACAGTAGTGGACACTAGACAAAACTTTTCTACTGTGTTTATATTGACATTTTGGTAGTTACATGATTCTGTTATCATTTATATAAAATGCCTATGCGTACGTATGTACGTACGTCTCCCTTTCGTTGCTAGGTGATGATAACAATTTGTTTAAACCTTTCATGGCTAGGTGATGATAACAATTTGTTTAAATGTGGGACTGTTTTGCATTGCCAGGTGATTAATATGTGTTTAGAAAATAATGTTAACATTGTTTAGAACGTTTGGTTAATTTTGGTTAACATTGGACTACGGAATCGTATTGTATTCTAATGGCCCTCCGGAATACCTGTAAACATGTCAAGAGTTTAGTGCCACACATTCCAGGTAAAGTGCACCATTTCCTCACAATAGTGAATGAGTTATCCTAAACCTTAGACGATTATGCCTCGCAAAAGACCACAAGATGAAGCGGTCTTTTCCTAACAGAAACGTCAGCGAAATGAAAAAGACCGCACTCGACGACCAAATGCAAAACAGAAGGAACCGCATCTACCTAAAACAAACTGTCTTTAGCCACGGACAATTATATGTTGCATTCTCCCATGTACGCAAGTCAACAGATGTAAAGATCCATGTAGTTGATGGACCTAAACAAGGCAAACTGCTTAACAACAGCTCCGCCTGTTTCACCAAAAAAGTTGTGCACAAGGAAATCTATGACATTTAGCTGTTAATATCATATTCTTTCCATATCAATAAAAAACAAACATTTTATTGTCCCACTTTAATTGTACTTGCTCAAGTGTCTCATGTACGTATACATCCTACGACTTTGTTGTGTGATTGTTTATACATAGTGCTACTTTAAAGTTGTTATTGTTTACTTAACATATAGTAGTGGCATCCTGGGCAGTAGGTGATTAACCCACGTAACAGTGTAACTCCCTCCCTCTTTTCTTCTGTTACCCTGTTGTTACCCTGCGAAAGCCTGTATGCAATAAATAAAAATATACTGGAAAGTGATATACAGCATACTATATATTTGTTTTGACATTTATTCATTGAGTTTATTAAATGTTAAGTAACTGTTTCAACGTCAATACATTGTATGAGTTTCATTTTTACATTGCCAAGCAACGCGTACATTGTTGATACGGACATACCGACATACATGCACACAGTTCACATCACTGACAGTGATATGAATATTTATGTGGCAAGTACACCGGGTAATCAGCTACAAGCCTGTATGCAATAAATAAAAATATACATTCGCCTACTTCAGCAGGCTTTTCAACTAGTATGTAATAACATTTAGACATAAGTTTCTCATGATCTGGAACTGTTGTTCCTGGCGAAAAAAAAAAAAAAATTCTGGAATTATTCCTTAATTGCAACAGCAGAGAGAACTATATTTGCTACAGAAATCCAAAGAAGATGAGCCCCATCTGAATATTACTATAATAAAGAAAGTAAACAGAAGCCCTAATGAGATTATTATTATCTATCATTATTTTTGCAGTTAGTTGAGTGGATCAAATTATGTTTCTTTTCATAGGGATTCAGAAAACTGTCTCTACAGGGTTCACATTCACCACTGACATAAGTTTAAGGGCCCCCTACTGTTTTTTTGACATGCATACATTTTTTGATTATGCCTACCAGCACAACCAATAGTCAACAGGGACTAAAGATGAGGACTAAGAATACAGTCCTGGATTGGAAATTCATGTGTTGAAGTTCAACAGAGAACATTATTCTGCAATTTTCAGCGTTCCAGGTAGAAATATTAAAATCCAGTTACAGAGATGTTTGTCAAGTCTGTGATTATATCAATGGCAAAGTAAGATGAAACATCCCACTCATTTTACAGAGGACACAAATGAAAACTAGTAGGAGTGTAGAGGATACTAAAATACATTTCCTCTCAAATTTTGAACACATATGTTCAAATATGGAGGAAACATTTAAGATTATAAGAATAATATGTTGCTATTTGCAACTGACAAACCATCAGATATTTGCATGCCAGAAAACAATGCGAGCATATGTTCTGTAATCAGTAAATGCTCAATAAATGTTTAAAGCTTTTGCCTTTAAACCTGTAGTCTGCCAATGTAAATACCACCTGCAACTTTCTATGCAACTCTTAGTATGTTGCGTAAGCTGAAAGTGCTTCATTTGGAACGAAGTTTAAGTTACATACTGCATTAGCAATTTCCTTTTTTCTATGTATGCCCAGTCTATGTTTTCTTAGTCACAATGGCAGGAAGGGCCTCAAGGCATACACTCATGACATGTCTTTTGTTCACAAGTGATAATTTCATGGTCTTTCTTTGGTACATGAGCATGCAATATAATTATAGAGGGTACAGTAGTTGATATGTGTCATAGATTATTTTGGAACTTAAACTTTGTGCCTTCTTTGCACTTGAATAGTTCTGTGTTTCCCAGGTTGCTCACAGCGTTGGCATCTCCTTGAACCTTAGTGATTGATAGTCATGACCAGAATTGCTAGGGCATTGAGGATTCAAACAACAAGTTTGGTGTGTCAAAAAGTGCATAGTGCATTTTATTCTAACGAATTAGTGTCCATAGAAAAACTACAGTGCCAGTTCTTCAAATAAATATCTAATACATAATCCAACAAAACCAGGTGCTATCTGTGGGAGTTAAAATCAGTTCATCCATCCATCCATCCATTTTCCAACCCGCTTATTCCGAACACAGGGTCATGAGGGCAGGAACCAATCTTGGGCAGGGTGCCAACCTACCGCAGGGCACACACAAACACACACACACACACCAAGCACACACTAGGGCCAATTTAGAATCTGTTCATAAAGAAATAATCCAAACAAGAGGTAAAATCAGTTCTTTCATTCTTCTGTGTCCCCGCTCTCTCTGTCTTTCACTCTTGCCTCCCTTGCTCACCCATCAGGTCTCCACAGTGGGGGAAAAGGTGCCAGCAAGCACAGCCCCCACTGAAGCGCTCATCACAGCCCCCTCAGTCGATCACCATTGGGATGCTCATTAGTCTTCCCACCTGTCTTCAGTGCAGAAGGACCCCAGGAACATGTGATTGCACCCATTTCTACACATTGCTCAGCAATCCCTGGAACACTGTTCCCTTTCTTCTCTCACTGGGCCTTGCCACCTGTCCATCACAATGGCTCACACTCTAAATCTTTTCCCTGGTCTTTTCCAATCCATCTATTTCTTAATTTACTCCTTTCTTGTTTTCTTTCTCTATCACAAATCTTTTTTCTTTCTCTACTATGGATTCTTTTATACCTTTGTGGGTCCAGATGCTTTGCCTAATGACCCAAGGAGTTGCAATGAAGAACAGCTAAGCTGATCACACTTGCACTCAATCAAACAATCAGCTTGTTTCTTTCTTGATCACCCTGTGGCCACACAGCTTTCAAGCAGTGTGCCCCCACACCCATCAGCATGAGCCACTCTATTTTTACTTAAAATCCACCATGGACCACCAACACACAGCACCACATGTACTATTTACAAATTTGGGCCCTTTCATTATGAGTTTTCTAAGGAATATTCTGTAGTTCAACAGACCATAGAAATTCACATCCAATTATGATCACTACCAGTATTGGTGCACTGCACGATAACGTGCAGTGTATACACTTGACTTGAGCATTCATAGTTTTCAATACTCTTTCTCTGTACGTTTAGCATTTGTTTGCTCAGAAGTTGATGTGCTTGCATGCTTCCTGATCAGCTCTTCTTTTCTACACCCTAGTGGCCCGCTTCTTCTCTTCTTTCGTCAGCATCTTTTCGCTTTACAACTGATTAAGTCAGTGTTTGTGTTGCAATTACTTAGTACGTTTTCTATCATTTTTCACTTAAGCTGGAACTTAAGTCTTCAATCTGCATCAAGAATGATTTAAGATATGAAGCGGTAGGGGAAGTGATGGTGAAGGTGGTAGGGATGAGAAACGGCTCGCACAGCCGCGCTGCTGGCCGCTGCCGAGAGTTGATTCTCCAATAAAATAAAATAAAAATAAAAAGAGGAATAACCTTGGAGGTCAATCATCCCACCAAAAGTGGACAGTAGACATCATGTAGTATATGTGTACCAAATTTCAGGTCAATTGTTCAAACGGTTTGTGAGCTACAGGTGGTTTAAAATCCGGACAGACAAACGGACAGCCATGGCAGCATATTATATATAAAGATGATTCCCTTTTTCTAGGTTCAACACCATCTTAATGAAATTGATAAGCTGAACTGAAAAGCAATAATACATGATTATTATTATTATTATTTTTATTAATATATATTATTGTTTTGTGATTTATTTTATAGTTTGTATTCAGTTTATTAAAGCTGTATATTGCTATGACATCTCTGCGTAAGCTTTCTCTTTTGGCATTGTTAGAAAAGTGCTTGTTTGCAAATCACTTTGTGCGAGGCGGGGGACTGTCATGCCACTTTCATTTCTGAGTCAAATATCCTCACATAAACATTACTCTTCTTCCATTTGAAGCAGACTTTCAATTGACCTTTTTCTCCTTTTTTAAATAACCATTTATATTATACTCAGCTGAAGGCAGAGGTGTCAGGGTTGCAATGGCATTTTTATATGCTGCACAGTAAAAACTCCATTCCAACTGTTTTAAAACCTCTCATTAAAACAAGTGATATTTACTATCCCTGTGTAAGTATTGGCATTCCTTTACATTTTGGACTGTTTTTCGGTTTCTAGTTTTTGTTCATTTTTATTTCTGTTTGGTAAATGATTTGAGAATGTAAAACAGTGCCTATCCCTAGTTAATAGTTACAATTTTAGAGACAATTTTTGTCATAAAAATAATTAAATAAATATAACACATGAACCCATATCATACTTTCACAGAGAGAGTATAACGTCTAGTTACTGAGATAAGACACAGAATGATTATGTTGTTTGTACATCACAGCTGTTTGTAAAATAACTGCATGCATATCTTGTATCCAGCATTCAGTGCACACTGGACTGCCATTAGCAAAGTAAAAGTAACATATTTCAAAGTGGTCAGACACTAGGCTTATCAGAAAACCTGATAAAAATTTCTAAGAAGAATTTACAAGACAAACTAACTTGTGATCCTTTTAGACAAATGATTTAAAGTGCAGCAGTGACTAAACCTGTGAGAATCTTTGTAAATTGGTTCATCCATTATTTTGCATCCATTCCATTAACACATTTGGTTAATTTCTTTTCCACAGATGAATCTAAAATGAAATCTTGCTGAATACTTATAATATAGTAAATTACAGCTGGTTTACTATCTTTACAAAATTTGTACAAAAACATGGTTAATGACATTTGTGTTCAAACTAATTTTAAAAATTGATTGCACTTGTGTCTCCTGTTTCAATTAATATCTTATTGTGACTACAATTCTTAGAATTGTATTGTGTTGGATTTTGTCTTTGTATATACTGTAAAAACAATATATATAACAGGCCAGTACATGATATACTGTATAAATCAATGTTTACCATTTCCAAGCACTGCATTATCCTTGCACTTTTTCATCACCTCTTTTAAAAGAAATAGTACTCAGGACTGCATTACTCAGCAGAATAATGCTAGTTTATAAAAAAGGTACTTTGGCTTGTATGTCTCTACTTCTACAGTATAAACGGACACTGCACCAATAGTTTTCTTCTTTTTCATTAGTTGCTAAGGAAGTCTTTGTCCATCCTGCTAGAATTTGAGGAATATTCAGTATGAGCTACTATATATAAACATTCACAAAGCGTGCTGTTTTAGTTTTAATGCTTTGTTTTGAATGAAAACGTTTCATTTGCCTCTGAACTGTACTTCATTTCTGTTTCTTATTCATAAGGATACATGCAAACCTTATTTCTGCACGTAACCTTCTATTAACTCCCACTTAAACCACTTGCATAAGTAAATGCTGCCATTAAATAGAGCTTCTACATGGGAAATGAGTACGGTAATTCACTCTTTAAAGAACATTTTAAAACTGACTTTTAAAAGTACCTTGTAAAGGTGATCCTCAAGCTGTCCAAGAAAGGGTTTGTACGGCATGAATATTAAACAAAATCTATATTATATATGTATATAAGACAAATGGAACGGTGTATCATATGTGGGGGGTTTCTCGTACTGCTGAGTCAGTAGGTGACAGACAATAAAAACTGAAGTGATTTCAAAGGATTCATAAATAATTCTCATGAACATTAAAGTACTGGATGGCTGTCACTAAAAAAATAATCTCCAACAGAAATCAACTTTTCCTTATATACTTTTTACACTTATATAGTGCTTTTCTCACTACTCAATGTGATTTACATAGTGAGTAGGGATCAACCCAATGACCATTAATGTGTAGCATTCACCTGGATGATTCGACAGCAGCCATTTTTTGCTTCAGTACTTTCACCACACATTAGCTATTAGGTGGTGAAGTAGTGGGAGAGAGAGCCAGTTAGAGACAGGGGATGTTTAGCGGGCCAGAATAACTAGGCCATGGAGGGCAATTTAGCCTGAATATTGGGATACACCCTGCTCTTTATGAAAGATACCTAGGGATCTTTTATGATCACAGAGAGCCAGGACCTCGGTTTTACATCTTATCTGAAGTACGGTGCCATTTTTGCAGCACAGTGTCCCCATCATTTCTCTGGTGCCATATTCGGACCTCAAGGTATGCATCCCCAGCTGGCCTCACCAACACCTCTTCCAGCAGCAACCCAAGTTTTTCCTAGGTGGTCTCCCATTCAAGTACTGGCTGATCCTGAACATACTTAGCTTCAGGTGGATGACTTTTTCTGAAGTGCATATGGCGTATGAAGGAATCAGCAGGATATTACATTGTGCAGAGCATTTGGAGATATGCCATTAAAGAATGAGGATAAGAAATGAGCACTGTCCAAGGTCCAAGGTGAGTAGATTGGTTGTGCAAGTTGTTGTTAGAATAGGCTTTGGCCTTCCAGAATGACAAAGTTAGTAATGTAAGACTAGAAATGAAAAGACTGAAATTGTGGTTTATAATGGCAAACTTTTTTGTGTGTAACATCTGAGTTACTCAGTGTTGCCTTGGTAAGAAAGTGAAAAAGTGTAAAGGAAAAAACTAATTATAAATCATATGCTACCAAATGTTACTTAAACATGCTCCATTTACTACAAAGCTATTATTAGTACTGGAACCTTCTTTGTAATACAATAATCTTGTTTTTTTCTTTCTGGTGTAGAAAAAATCTAATAACAATAAATAACTAGAAATAATATGGTCCCATCCAGGAGGCTTGAGACCATGAGAAAAGGAGAAAGTTAAATATAATAAGTGGGTTGTTGAACCTGGATTTCTTGGTTGAAAGGCAAGTGAGCTAACCATCATACCACCAATACAACCTGCATGGCATTGTTTCTCTGATGATACAGTAAGTCACAGTCTAGTATTTCTTATCACTCACTATATTTTGAAAGTGCAGCTCTCTTTTTTGACATTGCCCGAGCATTACTTTAAAACTTTGGTGAAAATTTTAAGCAGAAAAAAAAATGTATTTAGACTAAATACCATTAATAATTAGTTGTGAGATTTCAGTTAACTGTGGGATTACAATCACTTGCTTAAACCTCAAGATCAGATGTTATATTTCAAAAACCTGACTAATGGTGGGAGGTAATTGTGTACCAAATCTTTGTGAATAAACAACAAACAGAGATTATGTTTTACGGATATATCGGTTTTGAGTGCTGCATGGAAATAGTCTTTTCTCACTTTTCTCTTGCACATGTATCTTTATATTCCAGTGTATGTCTTTAAACAACTATCAAATATCATTAGGAATTAAGTATAAAATTCCTGCCAGCATTCAGCTGTTGAATATATTAGTATCAGATATAAATGGGAGCATGAGCCTAGATAGATAGATAGATAGATAGATAGATAGATAGATAGATAGATAGATAGATAGATAGATAGATAGATAGATAGATAGATAGATAGATAGATAGATAGATAGATAGATAGATAGATAGAAAAGTATTTTTCCCAGAGGCAAATTTGGCTTTCAGCAGAAGCTCTTTAAATAAATAAATACATACATACAGTACATAAACTAATAGATAAAGTTTAAATGATAAACTTCACATAAAGTTAATCATACAAAAATAAATAATTTGGTGAAGAAATTATCATATAGTAAGTTAAACTTCACTGTAAATTAGAATCTGTTATGGATTACCAAATCATGAATGACTTACTGAAATCGTCAGAAGCATTTTGTCTTTTTTGTCATTTGGTTTTCATTTTGTAGTTTTATTCTGAAATAAAAGATAAAACAAATACATTCATCAAAAAATGAACAGCGTACACATTAAAGCTCACTATGGTATGTGAAGCATTTGGTGTTTGCAAGTATTCAGCATTTGACCTAAACTTTTAACATTTGTTCTTTCATGCAAAAGTCAACCAACACATATATAGATCTGCCATCCATATAAATCACACAATCAGAAACAGCTGCACAGTTGTATCACTTCTCTGCTCCGTTTAAACCTAAGCAGCTATGCAAGGCATCTGGTTATCTTACAACAGACATGAACCACCCCAACACCCTTCCCCCTTCTCTTCTGCTTGACTCACACTTTTTTTGGCAAGACTGGTTTGTCTGGAAATGTAGTCTTTGAACCAGTGGATAAAAATTGTAACCGTATTTTGACTTTGACAAATTCTGTTTTGAACAGACATTTTTTATTCTCTTTGCCACAGAAAGAGTAAGTATAGGGTAAATGTTGGGAATGCTTCTTTTCTCTGTGGATGCTGTGTCACAGAATATGAATATTATAAATTAGAATCTCATTCTGTTTCCTGTTTCTCATTACATCATGCAGTGCTATAATGCACACATTCTTTTTTACAAGATATATCACAATATTTAGTACAGGTTTGTGGAAATCCAGATATTAGTCCAGCAGCACCAGGTGCAAAACAGAAACTAACACTAGTTAGGATTTGTGGCAGGGCACACATTACCAATCTGTTACTCATTTATACCAAGTCCACTACTCTAAAATGCATGTCTTAGTTATGTGGAAGAAAACTATAGTACCTAAAATAAGTTTACAAGAACATGGATGAATATGTAAACTCACTTAATGTGTGTATGACTCCTGAACCATTATTCAGTCCAATCACATAAACAGTATGGAATCATTTTTCAGAGATGTACAGTAAGTGGTGAAAAGGGTTGGGCTCCCAGCGGAGAAATCCCCTTTAACGTAGTAAAATATTTTGTAAATGTAATGCGTAACCGGAGGGATACCGCTGGTTGACTGATGCTGACTTCCTGTAAGCAGTCTCTTTTGTCTCATGGTTTTAAGAAGGGGATGGGCACAATGAGACAAGAGGGGGCATCTGTCTTTTTGGGGGACTTTCTCTCTCCTGAAAAAGGGGAATGGAATTTGCTATTATATATTGTGTAACCTTCTCTTCAGTACCCCTGGTGTCCTGGAAAATCCGTCCCTGTAAAGCATTCGTGAAGTTTATATTCTCGACAGTTGTAACAGATTTAAGTTAGGAGAAAAATACTGTAGGCTGTGTTTTGGGACTGAATCTACAACATTATACTCTGCCTAAACTGGCTTCACATAAACACAAACATACATACCCACAATTTGCAGAAAGCAAACAAATAATAATAAATAACTAAAAGTAACTTATAGTGGCAAGCTTATAATAACACTGAGAAAAAAAATTTAGTTGCGTTAGGTAATGGCTAACTTTTGACAATATGTCATCCATCAGGGGATTTAAACACCATCAAAATTGTGCTTCATCTACTCAAGACTTTTTTTCCAGATTTTCCAAAGTCATCTGTGCCAAGTTATGCCTCCTGAAAACCATCTTGAATATACTGCTTCATAGTTTATACTATAGTCAGGAAGCACACATTTTTACTATTAAGGTGAAACCATTTTTATTATTTAATTCTGAAGACCTACAATCCTACTTAGCCTTCTCTTTTTAAGATAATAGATGTCCCATTTCCTATTTCAGCAGAATATGGCCTTTAATCTGGTAATATGATGATGAGTATTCACTATACAGTATGTCTTGTATTGTAAATACAAAATGGAAGACATGAGAGAAACTTTATACAAGACGGGACACTGCCCTACAGGAAGAAAGATTTAGGGGTTTCTGTTGAAACAACATTTTCATCATCTAAGCAATGTGCAAAAGGCAAATAAAATGTTTGGTTATGTTGTAAAAAACTGTTGAATAAAAATCAGAGAATGTTAGGCTCAGACTTTTTAACAGACCAATGAGACTGTACTGTGTGCAATTCTGGTCACCACGCTACAAGAAAGACACAGCAGCAACTCAAAATGTACAGTGGAGAGCAACCAAGTGCATCACAGGACTTAAGGACATGTTCTTTTCTGACAGGCTCAGAAAATTAAAATCTGTTTAATCTTGAACAGAGGAGATTGTGTGGAGACCTAATCCAGGTCTACAAAATTTTCTTAATGGAGAATCCCATACTCAAGGACACCAGTGGAAATTAAGGGAACATACAATGAGGACTGAAGTCGGGAAGCAGTTATTTACTCAAAAAGTTGTATGAATCTAAAACAAATTACTGAGATGTGTATTTGTAGCAGAAACATTAACAACCTTTAAGAAGTAATAAGATATTGGAAAAGCTTAGCTATTGGCTAAACAAAGAAGATTGATGGACTAGATGGTCTCTCGTTTGTCAAATTTCTTATTATGATCTTGTTTACTGTTTCCTCCCTATTAAATATGTATGCAATGCTGTTTTTAGGTTACTGCTAATGCTAAAGGTATCTAAGTGTCCAGATTCAAAAATTAACCTTCTCTGTATAAAGGTATGCCTTAATATTTTGATAGTATAAGTAGATGCATAATAGAAAACACTGCTTTGACTAATATACTGGCAGCCTGTAAAGAAGAGGCTAAAACCATTGTTTTCCAAGATCTACCATTTATGAATCAGGCTACGTAATGCTGAGGCTTCTGTGGTAGTTCAGCTGATATTAGTTCTCAGTAGAAGAGAAAACACAGACTGCAATCTGAGGGTGATGCTTTGACCTAAGCCTTGTTTCCAGCAAGCTCATTTACTGCCATTCTTTGACTGACTGATTTTAAATACAAATCCCTGCCTTTGAAATTCAGATTCTCTTTGATAAGTGCTTAAGTATCAAATGAACCACTCAGACACTCCCAGCTACAACAGCATCTTGTTTGGTGTCAGTTTATTTAAATTCATATTACCAACCATTCAGTGTAGCAAAAACTACCTACCCACATACAACGATAATAGACCTTGGCTGCAATTCCGTACTCCTGCTGACTTTATCTTTACTATGACACTTCTAACGTATAAAGGTTTAAGGGACTTTATAATGATTTCTGAAGGTGAAATATGACTTCTACTTAACAATGGATGTAAGCAGATGTGTATTAACAAAAATAAGTAATAGCAGCTTGTTTTTGGTAAAAATTTGTCAATTTCACTAGATATCTAGGAAACTGTTTAATTGTTAAAGTTGAATGGTAAAATAATGCTACTCTTGATATAGTAAAAAATAAATTACATTTATTGAGCATTGGAAAGGTGCTATGTACTGTAAATATTTATTATTATTATTATTATTATTGTGAAAGAATCAAACTGAAAGGGTATTTTAAAGAAGTGACTGTAGTAGCACAAAATAATGAAAGTTATTTATTAATGTAAGGTGTCTAATTTTAGTATTTTCTAGAATTAAAACTCTAGAATATTTTTCCTTCCTTGCGGACTGAATTCATATGGCAACTTTGCACACAAACTGTACTTGTTTCACTAACTGATGTGGAAATAAATGTAGTAATACTTTATAAATATTTTTTTTTGCAGTTTCACTAAAAAAAATTCCATCAAGCTCACAAGTTTTCATTGTTTGTACCACATATCCAAACCACATGCAAGTTTTCTATTTTAAAATATTGAACTCTTATTTTACTTTCAAATGAAAAAATCTATGACTTCCTTATACAAACTTGAGATTTTTCTTCATACTGTTATAGTTCCTGCACTTTCTCAAACAATATATTTCTTTTTATTCTTCTCCCTCATTTCCTAACACAGTAATTTATGCCATTATATATGTCTTTTTCAAGTGACAGTAATGAGGAAAATGTGTCCACAAATCAAAGCCTCGGCCATGAACAGGTAGGTGGAAGACAAAAAAAAAATCAAGCTATGAAACTTGAAAAAAATGTTACAACATGTTTTTTCAAAGGGCACAGATATCAGGCATCAAAATCAAGGTCCAGTGGAACATTAAGAAGAAGAAATCTCCATAAGTGTAAAATTAATAGATTTTATTGTTCAAAAATACCAAAAATAAATAAATGGAGGTGTAAAAACATTCCAAGTACACTTATTCAAAAATCAAGAGATCAATAAATAGTCAATAAATGTTTCTGTTTAAAATCCCAATGCATAAAGAAATCCTCTACCTAACCACCATCTAACTCTATAAGTGACTGAACCCATGAAAGTCCAAGTCTAAACTGAAGCTCTCTGCAAATCTCTGCCGAGACACCACAAACCGGCACAGCAGCAGTGTATTCACAAACATATCTTTGTAAATCTCAGTGACAAACAATCAGGTAGGGAAAAAAGCAAATAAATGAAACCATAAATTGCTCCATCACAAGCTACCAGTCCATATGGTTAGGAGAGAAAATCTGCTACAACATGTAACAACCATTGGACCACAAATTGGTTACACTCCCCTACTGCAGAGGATTCCTTTTCTAGAGCAGCATGTATCTTTTTTCCATGGTAACACTTTTATGCTGATAAAGATTATTGCCCAGCGTTCTTCACCTTCACCCTGAGATTAGAAAATAAAGGGTTCTGCAAATTATTAAAAGCAAGGTGATACTCTTCTGTTCATTTTAAGTTCTTAGGACTGGATGTCCAGTTCATATTTGTAAGGGGTACAGCACATTCAGAAAAATTGTACCAGCCCACCAACCCAAGAATGTATTGCAGCTTTAGGTGGTTAGAGGAGTTTAATTTTTGAATGCAACTATCTCCTCCACCTATGGCATGAATATCCTTAAAAACTATGAATGAGTCTCTCAGGAGGCGTGGGTTCGACTCCCACCACTGTCACCATTTGTAATGAGGTGGGTTCTGCTCCATGCTCCCATCCCCTTGCTTCATTTGATGTCCTCATTGTCCAGCTCATCCAGTTACATTACTGACGGTGCTGGGTTCAAGAGGCCCCGAAAGAGAAATGGGAGCATGGAGAAGAACTTCCATCGTCACAGAGCCATTAATAGTACTGAAACAGTCTAATACCTGAATGCATTAATATTATATCCATAACCAAAAGTCCTATCCAAGAAGAAACTGCTGTAAAATATAATAAAATTAAAATATTGTAGCGATCCAGGTAAATAACAACAGGAGAACTCAAAGCTGTTGTTACAGGGTAGAATTGGCATTGTTATTTGAGCACAAATTTTAAGTTTAGTTTGCACTTGTAGAACGGAGCACTTTTTATATATATGTTGTATAGGGCGTAGAGCACTATTTTATATATATTTTGATTACTGGATTTGTGTGGCAATGTTATTCTCTTTGTTTGCTATTGTTTTTTTCTTTATATTCCTTGTTTTCTCACACCAATCTTCTACACCTGGACACTTACATGTAAACTTTTTCATTGACTGTTTGATCCACCTACGGAGGTTGAATGATGTGGACCTTGGGCTAACTATGGTTGGGCTGGGTAGGGGCTGCAGGTTTTTAAGTGGTGTAGCTGTGGTGCAGCTTAAGTGTGGGGAAAGAGTCAAAAACAAAGAGGTGCATATAGGAAGCTACGCACAGCACGGAAGAGGGGAATAAGGCATTTTAAAGACTGACCAGCACGCAAGTAATTATTGTCTTTGCTGGTGGCTACAGAATCCTTTCCTGTTTTGGAAGTGTACCATGGAGGAACGTGGGAGCTCAAGAACGAGTCTCCGAAAACATAGGAGGAAACACAGCTGGCCAAGACGATGAAAGAATTGATATGTGGCAGGTGTCCATGGCCCAGACAGAGTATCCCAGTTTTATCAGTTTGTGGTGTATTTGAGTGATGCAATATTGTAGTATGGTTCATGTGGAGCACTGTCCAGTGTGTGCTTTTTTTGTAGATGCAGTACTGACAGAGAGCGTATATGGAGACACCAGGGTGAAGGCTCATGGATGGAGAGTGTGTGCGTTGTGTCGGGGCAGGGATCATTAAAGACGACGCTCTGAGGGATTTTTTTGTTTTTTCCTTGTTCTTGCCCTTTTTAAGGAATGACCTTATGTGACACTCAATGACTTTGTAAGACTTTGAAATTTTTGTTTTTATTGAGGCTGATGGGGATACAAGTGGGCCTCAAATGTTTTAGGTGTGGGTTTTATGTACCACCCCACCTATGGGAGGGGCCAAGGAGGTTGGGTGCAGTGTGAGTTGGGTGGTGAATGAAGGCGGGGAACTTGGCGGTCCGATCCTCGGCTACAGAAACTGGCTCTTGGGACATGGAATGTCACCTCTCTGAAGGGGAAGGAGCCTGAGCTAGTGCGCGAGGTCGAGAGGTTCCGGCTTGATATAGTCGGGTTCACCTCGATGCACAGCTTGGACTCTGGAACCAATCTCTTTGAGAGGGGCTGGACTCTGTACCACTCTGGAGTTGCCCCCGGTGAGAGGCGCCGAGCGGGTGTGGGCATACTTATTGCCCCCCAACTTAGAGCCTGTTCATTGGGGTTTACCCCGGTGGATGAGAGGGTAGCCTCCCTCCGCCTTCAGGTGGGGGGACAGGTCCTAACTGTTGTTTGTGCGTATGCGCTGAACAGCAGTCTGGATTACCCACCCTTTTTGGAGTCCCTGGAGGGGGTGCTAGAGGGCATACCTTCTGGGGACTCCCTCGTTCTGCTGGGAGACTACAATGCTCACATGGGCAATGACAGTGAGACCTGGAAGGGCGTGATTGGCAGAACTTCGACCACGTTCCGAGGGAGGTGGGGGACATTGAATCCGAATGGGCCATGTTCTGTGCCTCTATTGTTGAGGCGGCTGACCGGAGCTGTGGCCGTAAGGTGGTCGGCGCCTGTCGTGGCGGCAATCCCCAAACCCGTTGGTGGACACTGGCGGTGAGGGATGCCGTCAAGCTGAAGGAGTCCTACAGGACCCTTTTGTCCTGTGGGATTCTGGAGGCAGCTAATAGGTACCGGCAAGCCAAGCGGGATGCGGCTTCGGTGGTTGCTGAGGCAAAAACTCGGGTGAGGGAGGAGTTTGGGGAGGCCATGGAGAACGACTTTCGGATGGCTTCAAGGAGATTCTGGTCTACCATCCGGCGTCTCAGGAGGGGGAAGCAGTGCAGCATCAACACTGTATATGGTGGGGATGGTGCGCTGCTGACCTCGACTCAGGACATTGTGGGTCGGTTGGGGGAGTACTTTGAAGACCTCCTCAATCCCATTAACATGCCTTCCAATGAGGAAGCAGAGCCTGGGGACTTGGAGGTGGGCTCCCCCATCTCTGGGACTGAGGTCACCGAGGTGGTCAAAAAACTCCTTGGTGGCAGGGCCCCGGGGTGGATGAGATACGCCCAGAGTTCCTCAAGGCTCTGGATGTTGTAGGACTGTCTTGGTTGACACGCCTCTGCAACATTGCATGGACATCAGGGACAGTGCCACTGGATTAGCAGACTAAGAAGGCGGACCCGATGGTGTGTTTCAACTACAGAGGGATCACACTCCTCAGCCTCCCTGGAAATGTCTATTCGGGGTCCTAGAGAGGAGAGTCCGTCGGATAGTCAAACCTCGGATTCAGGAGGAACAGTGTGGTTTTCGTCTTGGTCATGGAACATTGGACCAGCTCTACACTCTTAGCAGGGTCCTGGAGGGTGCATGGGAGTTTGCCCAACCAGTCTACATGTATTTTGTGGACTTGGAAAAGGCATTCGATCATGTCCCTCGGGGAATCCTGTGAGGGGTGCTCCGAGAGTATGGGGTACCAGACCCTCTGATAAGGGCTGTTCGGTCCCTGTACAACCGGTGTCAGAGCTTGGTCCGCATTGCCGGTAGTAAGTTGAACCTGTTTCCAGTGAGAGTTGGACTCTGCCAAGGCTGCCCTTTGTCACTGATTCTGTTCATAACTTATATGGACAGAATTTCTAGGTGCAGCCAGGGCATTGAGGGGGTCCAGTTTGGTGGGCTCAGGATTGGGTCACTGATTTTTTAAGATGATGTTGTCCTGTTTGCTTCATCAGGCCGTGATCTTCTGCTCTCTTTGGATTGGTTGAGTGTGAAGTTGCCCCAACTGGAGGAGTTCAAGTATCTCGGGGTCTTGTTCACAAGTGAGGGAAGAATGGAGCGTGAGATCGACAGGTGGATTGGTGCAGCGTCTACAGTGATGAGGGCTCTGCATTTGTCTGTAGTGGTGAAAAAGGAGCTGAGCCATAAGGCAAAGCTCTCAATTTACCAGTCGATCTACGTCCCTACCCTCACCTATGGTCATGAGCTATGGGTAGTGACCGAAAGAACGAGATCGCGAATACAAGCGGCTGAAATGAGTTTCCTCTGCAGGGTGTCTGGACTTTCCCTTAAAGATAGGGTGAGAAGCTCAGTCATCTGGGAGGGGCTCAGAGTAGAGCCACTGCTCCTCCGCATCGAGAGGAGTCAGACGAGGTGGCTCGGGCATCTGATCAGGATGCCTCCTGGACACCTACCTGGTGAGGTGTTCCGGGCACATCTAATTGGGAGGAGGCCCAGAGGAAGACCCAGGACATGCTGGAGGGACTATGTCTCCCGGCTGGCCTGGGAATGCCTCGGGATTCTCCCGGAAGAGCTAGAAGGTAGTGGCCGGGAAGAGGGAAGTCTGGGCATCTCTGCTCAAGCTGCTGCCCCCGCGACCCGATCTCGGATAAGCGGAAAAGGATGGATGGTTTTATGTATGTTTGTTAGGGTTATTTAAGAAGTAAAAAAAAAACTAGTTACACTGGTGTCCTGGAATTATTGTGCAACCATAACTCTGGGATAAAAACAACCTGAACAGTGGGCTTGGATCAGTGTGGAATACTATTTGAGTACCCTATATTTTATAAATTTGGGGTGGCGTAGACAATTCTTTGAATACTTAGGAGGGGGAAAGGTGGGAGTGTCTGGGTATTGATACTTAGATACATCCTAGCTTCTGATATAATTTGCATTAATAACACTGTCAGGGCCTCGTTCAATATATTTTGCTTAATTTGGTTCTGTACAAATGGAGCACTATCATTGGCTCAGCTATTTTGGGTTACAGAGCACACCTCCAAAACTTTAAGCGCTTATGAAAGCCTTATAGCTTTCCTATGTCAACTGCTTTATGTATCCGTCTGCCACACTTGTCAACACCATCTGTCTCCTTTAGGCTCCTCAGTCCTAATCCCTGCATCCTGCACTTCTGCTCCCACTTATGCCTTACCCCTTGTCACTTACCCCTTAGGAGGTGTGTCCACCCCTTACAATTAGAAACCTCCTCTTCCAGCCCTCCCATTTCCTCAGAAACGGTTAGGAAGAGACTGCCTGTGCGTCACAATATATTGTATGCAAAACAGTGGTTCTGTACATAATTTTTAAGGTAAATTGATTGCTGATGACATAATGGTAGTGGGTCACATTTCTAATGGCAACAGGACTAAATACAGAGAGGAAATCAGAGTCCTAACCCACTGATGCCAGGAAAACTGACTCTTCCTCAATTTAGCTAAGACTAAAGAGGTAATAATAGACTTTAAAAAGTAAGGAGGCATACACTCCCCTGTCATCATGAAATGGACTACTGTGGACAGGGTGAGCAGTTTTAAGTTACTTGATGTACATAGCATTAAAGATCTCACATGGACTGTTCTCACTGAAACATGGTGAAGAATGCTTAACAACACCTCTTTTTATCTCATTCAGCTGAGGAGGTTTGGCATGTTTCTGCACCACTGAAAGCATCCTCATTGGATGCATCACTGTCTGGTTTGGGAACTGCACTGCTATCACCTGCAGTGTATTGCAGAGGGTAGTGCATTCTGTCCAACAAATAATTGGAGGTAACATTCTCAACTTATAACACATACGTATATGTTAGGTGGTGTGTAAGGAAAGCCAAGAAAATTATCAGTGACCCTAGACATCCATGTCATTAACTGTTCTCAGTATTACCTTCAGGCAGACAATACCATTGAATCAGGTCCCGAACCAGCAGGCACTGGAACAGCTTCTTCTATCAAGCTGTTAGGATGCAGAACACTGCACAGTGACTGGTACTAACCCTTATGAACGCTCCCTCCAGTAACGCACATATCCATGCTGCTGATACATTATTTGTATGTTCCATTGCACATTTTTGTGTTGTTGGTATGTATTGTATAGAGTACAAATTTAAGTATGTCTAAGTGTTTACTTATGTAATATGTTTATTTTTGCACAGTGTGTGGTATTTAAATGCTCTATTATATGTATACCCAATTGTGTTAATATTACTCTACTACTGTGGGCCTTGCACACAAGTTTTTAACTCACTTGTACATTCATGTTAAGTGATGCGGCATTAAAAGTGACTTGACTGGAAAAGGTGATACTGTAGATGCTTTCAGCATCAGGAGCTATGCAATTAACTTAAACAAATATGTATCTATACATTTCTTTATCTTCACTACTGAGTGGTAGGGTAGCTGAGTTTATAACCATATTGCATATCTTGATGGTTTGGGTTTAAACAGGAATTGCAATACATAGTTGACTAAATAGAGTTAAATCTTTGAATTTTAGCAGCAGATAACAAATCTTTATTTATGTAACCCAAAATAAATGAATTCCTCCTTCCTGTCTTTGAAATGACAACTAAGAGTGGCAAAGTGTGTTTGACTCTGGTAGATTATTTAGTCAAATTCAAATAATCACCCTAACAATACACAGTTAAGACAGCTACTTTACATGCATAGCTGACTAGTTGTATTGAAACTAGTAATCCAAAAAATCAGTTGCAAAAGACTCCAGAACTAACCCCTGCACGCAAAACCTCTCCATGCATGGATGCATGCACCAAAAAAAAATAGATTAAGTAAACATAAGGGTTCTTGGTATAAACCCTTTTCAATATGTAATCATTTTAGAAAACACTACTCTGTATGCAAGATACTATTTTAATCTCCAGTATGAACTGATTTGAAATTCATTTTATCTCTAATTTCAAGATATTGATCGTATTGCTGAAAAAAACATCAGAATTAAATATCTATAAAATATTATAAAAACATGTTTGTATAATTAAACTGCTGATAAGATTATATTTCCTTTGAAAGTAAATGGAAAAAACTATTATGAAGTTTACAGAAATCTCAACTCAAAAATACAAAAATGTTTCTAAACTGAGCACTCTTTTTAGCTCAGTGTACTTATCTCCCCAAAAAAGAAACCACACCTTAGACTATCAAGGTATGCACTGGGCAAACACTCTGTTAATTTTGTCAAAATTTTCCATGAACATTTAGTCAACAGTATGTGAGTTGAGTCAAAAGTATGGGTGTAATGAGCACTTTATTGGAGCTGATTTAATGGGTACTCGTGGAAGGATTTGGATGTGACAGTCTAATGACTGAGTTTTTCTGCTCTCAAGGCAACACGGTCCAACTGCAGATCTGCAGACCTTCATTCCATTGAGGAGGTTATCCCTTTGTATTTTACGTCAGTGATGGTACGAGCAGGTTCCACTATGGTTAAGATCGGGTTATGGAAGGGTTATCTGCTGCAAATAAGAGAAAGACTGTCGAGAAAACCAAGTGACATATACACGCAGTCCAACTGGCTTGTTGGGGAAGCTGCTGAATTGTGGTGTTCCAGAGGTCTACAGGTAGGCCCTTCTCTCTCAGGCAGGACGACTGATATCCCTAAGACGAACCACAAATGCTCATATAGCTATACCCCTTACACTTCTAGGACTTGAAAAAAACACTTGAGTTTCATAGATGGTACTCACTGAGGCAGGCTAACCAGCTGCTGCAAAAGATCCATGCCACTAGCTGGAGCATAATCTGTTATTGGGAATTTCCTCCATGGCAGAGATTCACTTGAGTCCAGTGAAAGCTTTGCTGATGTGACCATAGTACCAGCTGGTTTGGAACCTGACCATACGGAAGTCATGCATGCACGCCATCTATGGCATAGACCGACTTCATTAGACAGTACTATGGGGAAAGAGCTCTACAGACTATTTGTGCTGGCATGTTACAGAGAAGAAAGAAAGAAAGAAAGAAAGAAAGAAAGAAAGAAAGAAAGAAAGAAAGAAAGAAAGAAAGAAAGAAAGAAAGAAAGAAAGAAAGAAAGAAAGAAAGAAAGAAAGAAAGAAACAAACAAACAAACAAACAAACAAACAAACAAACAAACAAAAAGAAAGAAAGAAAACAAATCAAATCGCCTTTTATTGTCAATTTACTATATGTGAAGAACATACAGGAGAATCGAAATACTGTTTCTCTCTCACCTACTGTATGTAGTACAATAAAATATAAAAAACTATAAAAGTATAACATATAAGATACATATCATTAGAACTTGTAAGTAGACCTGGGTATAATGTGCAGTAGTCATTAGTGCAAAAGCCAATTACAGTAAAAAAATGAAAAGGTGCATTATAGAGTAGCTTATTACTAATAACTTGTGCTCTCCTCAGTTTGCGTAGAAAGTAGAGGTAGGAATGAGCTTTCTTGGCCAGTGATGTGGTGTTATCTAACCAGGAGAGGTCCTCAGTGATGTACGTCCCCAGTAACTTGGTGCTACTCACCCTTTCCACAGCTGCACCGTCGATGGTCAGTGGTGGGTGCTGTGAATGACCTCTCCTGAAATCGACCACAATCTCTTTGGTCTTTCCCACATTCAGGAAGAGATTGTTGTCTTTACACCACTGGACCAGTTGGCTCACCTCATTCCTGTAGTTGGCTTCGTCATTGTTGGTGATGAGGCCGACCACGGTTGTATCATCCACAAACTTGACAATGTGATTGGAACTGTAGATTGGTACACAGTCATGGGTCAGCAGGGTAAAGAGCAACGAGCTGAGCACACACACTTGTGGGGCCCCTGTGCTCAACATGATGGTCTTTGAGGTGTTATTGCCAACCCACACATTTTGTGGCCTCCCTGTAAGAAAGTCCAACACCCAGTTTCAGAGAGAGGTCTTGAGTCCCAAATGGTAGAGTTTTTGTATTAGCCACTGGGGAATGATTGTGTTGAATGCTGAGCTAAAGAAAGAAAGAAAGAAAGAAAGAAAGAAAGAAAGAAAGAAAGAAAGAAAGAAAGAAAGAAAGAAAGAAAGAAAGAAAGAAAGAAAGAAAGAAAGAAAGAAAGAAAAAAGTTAAGGTTAAGCTTTTGTCCTCTGCTGCTTAGGTAAAGTGTGGCAGTATACTAAAGAAAATGGGTAATTAATTTAATATTACTCTTCTATCTGTCTTTCTCTGAGAACATTCCAATATTTAATTAAACAAAAGCTAAAATGTTATAAAGGCTTTGTAGACGTTTGATATCAACTGTATGCAGTACTGTACTAAACTATGTTTTCTATTTTCTTCTACTTAGAAACAATTTACAGAGGATACCAAGTTTGCACGACTCTTACCACACCAACTAAACTGTATGATGCCAAAACCTAGAAAATGATAAATAATGGAGTTATTCTATTTTTTCTCTTACTGTTGTTAACATTAACAAATCGTGAATGGCAAATTCCTGCTATTATTTAAGCAAACGTCATAAGTCAAAAAATTAAACGTTAGATTTAATTCCTTTTTTTTTTTTTTTCATCACAACTGGTGGGGAATTCAATGACATTCTCAGTTACAGAGCTTGTCTTAGACTTTACAAATGCAAGATTTAAACAGCAAGAATAGCTTAAAGCTTTAAAAATCTGATATATATACAGAAGTCAATCATCTTTATTTCGTACTAAAATGATTTTACATCGATCAGGTTTATACAAGATTTTAATGCCTTTTTGTTAGGCATGTATGGGCACACATATGATAGATTAAATAGTAATGATGATTTGCAAGGTGCACATAACTTTCAATTGCTTTAAACAGTAGTCACAGGATGGACAGTTATTCAGATTGTATAGTTTTTCTTGGTGCTACCTGATTGTTTATTATTATTTATTTATTTATATTTTCTTTAAAGTTGTGTTTTTAATGCATGTTTCGTACATACTGTACCACCCATTAGGATTAGTTACCTGCCCACTACATTTTATATGCCATGCAAGTCTCACCCTTACTTACTGTATATACACTACAGAAAGACAACCATGTGCATCTTAGCCTACTTTCAATCATTTTGTTCTAAGGTATTTTTAGTTGTATTATTTGTTTAATTCAGATTTTAATCTGTACAATTTAATTGTTTATTTACTTTTTTGTTTTTTGATCAGCAAGTGAAAACTCACCAGATTATTCATAGTTGTGGTGATGAGTGTTCCAACGTTTTCCTGTTTTGTTTGCTGTTTGTTGAGATGATGAGCCACTGCTAATTTGTATACTTTTTTACATTTGTGAAAACTCAAAGTACAAGCTATAGAAAAGAAAAGCCAGTATTATTTTTAAAACAGAACATTACAAAACAATTCTTCTCAATCAGACGTATAATAATAACACAATAGATATAACCAATTATTTCAAAACAAGTACAAAGAAAACAAAGGAAAATAGAAATACAAAGTATAAAAACAAAGTTCAGCTACCACCAAAAAGAACATTCACATACAGCGAAAAGAGGTACGGTATATCCAAGGGACTAATGTGTGGATGGAAATTATTACAGTGGGAAGTGTTTCAGCTTTAACAGAGTTAGGGACTCTCATTCACTTATTTAGGTGTAATTAACTATATGGGAACTAGAAGGAAATCAAATTGCGAAAAACAGAAAGAAATAATAAAAAGTGTAGTCCTACCTCAGTATAAACTAGGGTTAGTGAGACAGAAAGGGGTCTTAATTTAGTGTAACTATACAAATACATAAATTCAGTTCTTGGGATGCTATTTAATTCAAAAAGCTATCCTCACACTACATCCTATAGTTGATAATAATGTCATAAACTTTTTTATCAAAAGCTTTTTCAGAATCAAAGTAGGTGACATACACTTGCTTGACTTTACATATTCCTCCTTGCTTCTCAGAAAAATATCATCATAGTAATAACCATCCAATAATATATCTATGCTGGACTGCTTCTTTTTATTTTGTATTTTATAACAATTAATATGTGTATAAGGTGTACATTAATCTAGATAAACACTTGCTGGTTTGTGGCTGCACAATCCTGCCCATATAAATTACGTTATCCTACCAACAACTAAACAAAGTACATTACTATGAGATTACGATAAGTGTTCTCTTTTAATCAGTTTGGAGATCATTTAACCACAGCAAGCCCTATTGCTTAGTGGGAAGGGGCATCCCCATGTGAGACACCTGTGTATGTGTGAAACTTTGTGCATAAGATTGTTGGAGCTGGCACTGCCAGTGTACACCCACTTGGACCTAGTGCTTAGATCATGCTCAGAAAGCAATGACTGACAGGAGATAGTATTACATAAATACTCAATATATTATTAACCATACAGTACACTCTTTAATTATGTTATGGTTGTTTCTGATTTCTTAAAGAGTTCAGATAACTTATCAACAAGTAATATTTGCTTCATATTACCTTGCAAAGCATTTAAACCTTCAGTTTTGCAGATTTTACTATTTTATGTCAAGGTTATTTGTGTTTTCCAGCTGGCTTCCTGGGTCCTGTGACATTGACACTGGTTAGTATGGCTATGTGGTGCTATGACATGTTGAGCATGATGATGGATAGCATACATGTGTTTGCTTGTGACATAATAAGAATTATTTGGCACTTTGGAGAATGGAGGAAGAACATGGTACTCCTCAGAAAAAAGACAGAAAGATTGATATTTCATTTAGGAAAAAACTGCTTTTTTTAGAATCAATTTGTTTCATTGGTTTAATATGTCTGGTGCTGATGATTTTGTTCGCTTTTCTAACTCTTGCAGACTCATTATACCACATTTCTTCCTATTGCTAACAATTTCATTATCATTTTCTTTGTCTTGCTAGATGATCATAATAAAAAAATATTTTTTTTATTCATTTTCTGTTCTGGTTTAAAGACTGTAATATGGATGGAATAACAGTTTCAGAAAGTGGTTAAGAGCATTCTGCTTTATTCTGCAATCTTTTCAGTTAGTCCCTCACTTGTATGTGACAGCAGTGTTTTTTATTTGGGCACAATATTACTGAGTGGCATCTCTCTAGGCCTCCATAGCACTGCTCTGTATTGTCTCTAGTCTTGCCTGTTGCAATTCAAAACCTTTGTCTTGCCTGTGTAGTTTGTTGGCCGTTGGCTAACCAGGAGCGTCTACACCGTGCTTGTCAATGAGGATGATGCACCTTGTTAGAGTCAGCCACTTTCAGTTATGTTGCTTGAGAGTTCCAAAGACATCCAAAAATGCCCACTATAGGGGACTGTTATCATCAAACCCAATGGTAGGAGCAAAGACAGAATCTTTATAAAATAAAACATTTATTCTTAACAAAAATGCTCTATAAAACATGAATCTCCATGAACCACAAAAAGGCAAAAAGGAGTTACCAGCAAAGGCAATCCAAAACCAACAAAGTCCCATTACAATAATCCAAAGGTGAACTCAAAAAAACAGTGAAAAAGTCAAAATTACAGAAATCAAACAAAGTACAGAAATAATCACAATGAAGCGATCACCAACTCCCAAGCACATTCAAATAAACAGCAAGGGACTGTGGGTTTTCCCTGCCTTTACAGGGCTGAGGGCAGGCGCTTGTGGTGATGGGCAGGAGGTTTCATCTCTTCTAGCCAGTGTTTACATTTGCCCTCAAGCTAATGCTCATGAAGTGCAGTAGTGACTTGCTGATGTAATCACTGAGATTGAAAAAGACAACTCAGACTAGCAAATCATTATTTTGGGTGATTTAAACCATGTCAATTTTAACCAAGTCCTTCCTAAATATCAACAGCAAATAAAATGCCCTACCAGAGATGGAAATATTCTAGATCACTGTTCTGCAGCTATTAAGGGTACTGAGCATGCTTTCTCCTGTGCCCCACTTGGTAATTCTGACCATTCTATGATTCACGTTATTCCTGCTTACAAACTATAAATGAAAACTATAATATCAGTAAAGAGAACACTTAGAAAATGGACCAGCAAGGCAACAGAGGAGCTTCAGGACTGCTTTGCCTGACAGACTGGAGTGGCTTCAAAACTGCCACCTCCATCATACATGAATACACTGATGCTGTAACTTCATATATTCGTTTTTGTGAAAATGTCTGCATTCCAACAAAAGCAATGTTGAAGTTTGGCAATGATAAGCTTTGGTCACCCCAGTCAGACAACTGCGCCAGGACAAAGAGTGTGCTTTCAGATCTGGCAATTGTGAGGAATACAAGAAAGCCAAGTATATCTTGGATAAAGGGATCAAAGGTGCAAAAAGAAAGTACTCTGCAGGAACAAATGTCTGCAAATAACAGTGCATCAGTCTGGAGAGGCCTTAAACAGGTCACTAACTACAAGAAACAAACATCAAGCAGTTTTGTTGACCCCTGTCTGGCTAATTAGTTAAATCAGTTTTTTGGTCCCTTTGAAAGACAATAGGACATAAATCTGATGGTCACACTGTTAATACTCTGTACTCCTCTTCTTCTCAGCTTCCCCCACCTATCATCACTGCAAAAGACATCTGCCACTTATTCAAAGTGCAAAATATTAAAAAAGCTGCATTCCCCTTCCCCTTCCAAATGCAGGCACTGTGCAAACCAGTTTTCCACAGTATTTGCTGACATTTTCAACCAATCTTTGGATCTGTGCCATTTTTCTTCCTGCTTCAAAACCTCCACCATCATTCCAGTAGCAAAAAAAATCAAAGGTCACAGGCCCAAAAAACTACAGACCAGTAGCTTTAACCTCTGTGGTAATGAAGACCTTTGAATGCCTTATTCTGAATTACCTCAAGAATGCTACAAAAGACTTCCTGGACCCATTTCAGTTTGCACACAGAGCCAACTGGTCTGTGGATGATGCAGTGAATTTAGGTCTGAGCTTTATTTACTAACACCTTGAAAAGCCAGGGGGCATATGTGAGGATCTTGTTTGTGGACTTTATCTCTGCTTTCAATACAATCATCCCAGAGCTCCTAGATAAGAAACTCACCCAGTTGAACCTGCCCAGTTCAATCTGCTATTGGATCACAGACTTTCTTACAGATAGGAAACAGTATGTGCAGTTGGGCACACATGCCTGACCCATTGACCCTTAGTACTGGTACACCGCAATGATGTGTCCTTTCCCCACTACTCTTCTTACTTTATACAAATGACTGTACCTCTGGCAATTTGTCTGTCAATCTTTTTAAATTTGCAGATGATATAACATTAATAGGCCTCATTTCAGGGCGGCACGGTGGCGCAATGTGTAACGCTGCTGCCTCGCAGTTAGGAGACCAGGGTTCGCTTCCCGGGTCCTCCCTGCGTGGAGTTTGCATGTTCTCCCTGTGTCTGCGTGGGTTTCCTCCCACAGTCCAAAGACATGCAGGTTAGGTGGATTGGAGATTCCAAATTGGCCCTAGTGTGTGCTTGGTGTGTGGGTGTGTGCGTGCACCCTGTGGTGGGCTGGCGCCCTGCCCAGGGTTTGTTTCCTGCCTTGTGCCCTGTATTGGCTGGGATTGGCTCCCGTGACCCTGTGGTTAGGATATAGCGGGTTGGATAATGGATGGATGGAGGCCTCATTTCAAAAAACGATGAGTCCATATACAGACATGAGGTGGAAAATGTGACATTGTGGTGCAGCCATAGCTACTGTATTTGGACTTTAACATTTAAAAAACTCAGGAGAGAGAGACAGATAGATTTCAGGACACAGTCACTTGCTCATCTATCACTTGCTACAAATGGCTCAACTGTTGGGATGACAGAATAATTTACGTTTCTGGGCGCGGTGCTGTCACAAAGCCTTAAATGGGACAATAACATCATCAACAACAACAACAACATTTATTTGTATAGCACATTTTCATACAAATAATGCAGTTCAAAGTGCTTTACATGATGAAGAAAGAGAAAAAAGACAAAATAAATAAGAATTAAACTAAGGGAACACTAATTAACATAGAATAAAAGTAAGGTCTGATGGCCAGGGAGGACAGAAAAAACAAAAAAACTCCAGACAGCTGGAGAAAAAAATAAAATCTGCAGGGGTTCCAGGCCACGATTAAAGATTAAAATATGCAAGCTTTCGGCTGCAGAAATTCAACCTCCCTCAAGCGATATTGGTTCAACTCTACACAGCCATCATCGAGTCCATTCTGACCTCATCTATAACTGTCTGGTTTGGTGCTGCCTCTGTTCAGGCTAAGGACAATCTGTAACACATCATCAAAGCCTGTGAAAGGACCATAGGCTGTAACTTATCACACACTAATGTCCTGTACGAGTCCAGGGTAAGTAAGAGGGCCACAAAGAACATTGCTGATCTGACTCACACAAGACAACACCTGTTCCTAAGACTTCCCTCCGGCAAACAACTTTGTGCAGTGAAAGCTAAAACAACCCTTTACCTAAACAGTTTTTTCCCATGTGCAGTTATTCTTAATAATCAGGTCTGAGCTTCTACTCAGTGTCTATGTACGAGGTGAGACACAAAAATAACCGGATTGGTAAAAAAATATATACTTATTGATGAATTACAGCATTCAAAACATTGTCTATATACTCCCTCTCCTGATCTCTACACCGCTTCATAAATATCTTCCATTGATTGAAACAGTGCTGGAAGTCTTCTTGCTTGAGGCTCTTTAACAGGATTGCCATTTTTGTCTTCACTTCATCCATTGAAGAAAAATGTGTTCCCTTCAGGTCACTTTTGATTTTTTGAACAAGTAAAAATCACAGGGAGCAAAATCAGGTGAATAGGGAGGATGTCAAAAACTGCTTTACGGAAAAAGAGGAAATTTGCGAGAAATTTGATGTTGACTCGCTGTTCGATTTTTTCACCCGATATTATCGTGGCAACTTGTGTAGCGATTATTGTGCAAATACTGACTGGGCTATTCACAGGAAGTACCTAGCCGGTTGGCGGTTTGAGAGGACATGTAGGAGGGGATATAGTTTTATGATTCACGTCCGGCCAACCTCCAGACGGTTTTCCAGGAAAGCCCTAAGCCCAGTCCAGTTATTCTTGTTTACCTGCACACTAGGCTGCCTGGACATTTAAATCCTACTCTCTCTTAATTTTTTTTTTGTATTGCCCTTGTATACTGTATCATATTTTATCATTTTATATTTTATCTTCTTATATTTATCTTATGTATTCTGTGTTGTCCTTGTATGTTGTACCAATACTGTCAAGACAAATTCTAGTACACATTAGTGTACCTGGCCAATAAAGCAATTTCTGATTCTGATTATTGGGGAATCACCCACAAAATACAAGGCAAGGGAATTCAGCAAATAATAAGCATAGCTGACTCAAAAATAAACAGAAAAGACATAAAACAAAACTTTGAATCCTAGCCATGGGAGGAAGCATGGGTGACATAAGATGTAACACTTTCAGTTTGCAAGAGATGACTACTGATCCATGCAGTCTATATCACAATTCAGGCAGCTGGACAAAACACAATTTGAATTGCTGCTCATGAATCTTTCTGTCTTTGATTTAGAGTCTAGTTGTTTTTTTTTTTCCTCTGTTATGAGATCCTCACCTTTTTTGTGTTCGCCCTGACAATATTTATTGGTTCTCCTTTTGTATTAATACAATATTGCTGTGTATAAATCTGTGCTATCAATTTCTGCTTTATTTCTGACAGAATTCTTTTCTAGAAATTAGGTTGTTGATTTCTAATCACATCTTGTCTCATCATCACAGATCACTTTTCCTGCCTTTTCCTTCCCTAACATATATTTAGTTATTTTAGCTTTCAAATCAGTAATGATAGTATAGTGTAACATAGCTTCTACACCTTAAACGTTTCTCAGTTCTTTCCTGATCCTTGAAAAAGCTATATTAAGAGTTTATAAATAACTAAATGTTATATGGCTCTTGTAATTTTTTTTTGTTTGTTTGGGAGGTATAACACATTTTATTTTAGCTCCACATTGAAATTAACTGATATATTACATGTAACTGCTGGTTTATTTCATTACTCTTTTATTTATGTAAACTTACATAAAGATGAATGTATCACTTAGCATCTTCTTACCAGTGTGATAATTTCCCCCATGTTGTTTTAACACTCATTTAAATCTTCCCGGTTAATTAGTGCATGATTTGTGATATTCACCTCCAGCTACCTTTTCTCCAAGGTTTTCTTTCATTTTAATTAACAGTAGTTCTGATATTAATGAGTGGTGAATTTCACTGAAGGCCTGTAACTCTGTTGTGGAAAAATCTCTAAGCTTCACAACCATTCATTTAATGCATTTGTTCTTAATGTGTTTATTTAGCTAAAAGACAGGGAAGCTACAATATTTTCATTCAAGTCCCAATAAATGCAATTACTGTAATGAAGCTCTACTAAATGCAATTTTTGCATCACTTGAACAGCTCTTACAGGGTTTTTTGCATTCCTCAAAAGATTTTTCTTTATGAAAATATTTACATGGCGTGTCTGATAAAAAAAAGCTTTTTCAATGAGGCAGAATTACTAGACAAAGAAAATTAGGGTGAAATTGCTGGCTTCCTTTGACAACTAAAATCTACATAACTCTATCTAATAAATTTTAACTAAATAATAGCCAGAAATGAGTGTTATCAAAATATTTGTACACAATGAGATTCAATTACACACATATGAGTTACATATACAGTATGTAGTACCATTTATTAAAGCAAATGTCCTTGTCTTTTCAGAAAAAACACATATTTCAAAGGCCAAACTGTAATTTATAATGTGAACAATGCGAGGAAATAAAGAACTTATAACAAGTGACAATATTTTTAATTTGCCTTTTTAGTTTTCTCTTTCAAGATTGACTCTAATGCATTTTTCTGTTTATCTTAGTGAAAAATATACAGACAGTATAAGAAGTGAAACAAAAAAGGCAACAGAGTGAAAATCATATTTTTGTAATATTTTATAAAAGCACAATATTGTTAAATATGCCTAACCAGTGTCACGGGGGCAGATCCTATTCTGGCCATTTCAAGCACAAGCCAGGAACCAACTCTAGACATGATGCCAGGATATCACAGGACCCCACCTACGCACACATCCATGCTGACATGAGTTCAATTTAGAGTCACCAATTAACATAACTTGTACATGTTTGGTGTGTGGGAAGAAAACTCAAAAAGAATGAGGGACACAAGCAAATCCCATATGCAGTGCCTGTGATAGGTTATTTTGTGCCCTAGGTAAAGCTTATTAGTGCATTAACCAACTGTTCAGTAGCTGACCTGTGTGGCTGGGTCCCCAACCCTTATGATCAGCACCCTAGGCGAATGCCTAATTTGCCTTAAAGGTGGCGCCAGCCCTGCCAATATGGACAAAGACAGAAACCAGTAGGCTTGATCCTGATAAAGCAGTGCTTACTACTACATTACCATGTGACAACTGCTTATTTTAACAGAATTTTTACAGTATGTCAGATCAAGTTTTATATCAAGTGGTGTTTAAGGGAACAGATATGCTTTCCAGGCAAGACTTTCTAACCATTTTCTTTTATTTCTTCTTCTTGGATTAGAGTCACAGACACACAATTACCTCAGGCAGCACTTTGGTAAAAGTAGCATTTTCATGCAAGAGTATTTTTTAACATTACACAATAATATTACAAAAAAAATGAATTAATTATAAACCTTAAGAATTACATACACATCCAGGTCCTTATCTTTATACTAACTTTTAAAACAGTAAGAAATATTTTCAAAATTGAACTTTCGAATTCTGTATAACACAGATCACATGGTTTTGCTGCACAGTGAACAGCCAAGAATCAAATCTTTGAAGCTACATGTCAGTGCATGATATTGTAGTTCATTATCCTGATTTTGTAATGAGCATATATTAATTATGTAATTTTGTGGAAATTGTATTTTCTGAAATTGTATTAGGCTGCCTGTCACATGTGCAATGTCTATTAAATGCCACTTAATTTTACAGCATAAGGGCTTAGTTAAAAAGGGCAGGTGCCTTTCAGCTTGCTGGACAGAGTTTGAGTGTGCCAAGGCAGTTGAATTTTGCAATTGCAAAGCTGAATAAAAAATTTTTGACAGTCAAAAAGAAGTTGTGAAGAATGAATACTTTGTATTGGTTTTAATCATGTTTTGTGTGTTTTATTATTTGAAAGCTTATCTTTTTCTCTTTTTCCACAAATAATATATTTAGTGAAACACACGGATCTATGGTCCTAAAATAACATGACACAAAAGGCCGAATGTAAACAACTGTAAACTCTACCTATTATTTACAAATGTAAGAACTGACACTTGATTATGAATTCTGAACATGTATGAACTGTGTCCTAGGGTGTTATAAATAGATGCACATGTGGGGACTGTGCTTAAGTTACAATAAACTTTTCTGTCCACCAATAAAGTGCCAGGTTATTACTATCTATTTTTTCAAGTTCCAGAACATATCAAGTCATAAGCTATCGATTAAGGCCAACAATAAGATTCTAGTCCAATTAGTTTGCAAGTAACTGTGTGACAGACAGATAAAATAAGGGTTTTATACATACAAATTATTAATTGATGTATTATTTTATTCATTATTATGTGGATGTACTATTTCATAGGAGTGTTGTGTTTTAATGCTTGAATTGTTTGTGGATTAAGTAATGTCTAATGCCTTGTAAGGGTTGGGGGCATCACACCTAAGCCAGACTTTCATAGTTACTTGGAATCTATCTTGGCAACAACAGAAATGAGTTGAAGACTGGGCGTAAAATTCAACAAAGAACATAATAAGTATACTTGTGACCTCAAAGACAATGCCTACTTGAACTTGCTAGAAAAAATAACCTAACATCAGACACTACATTTCAGTAACAAAATTGTTTCTTAGCATCCAAGTTTTCTGTGCCATTCCATATGGCAACCCATACAAGGGTGATGAAGTGAACTGACATAATCACGATTGCACACACCTTTGATGTAATCATGTTACATTTAATAGCCAACATCAAGGCAATAGTAATACATAAAAGTTTTGGCAGTATTAGCACTTTTCCCATTAGTGAGATGGGACTCCTCCCTTTCTACAACAACAGTTCAGAAAATGGTTTGCTTTTAAAAAAGTAAAATCAATATTTAAAAAAATCTCTACTAGACAATAGAGCATTTCTTCCATGAATGAGTACCAGAATTAAATGCCAGAATCTGATCTCTTGGGGCTATAGGAGTAGGAGTGTTATCCCTTAAGGTGCATAGTGCCTTTACCATCCCTTCTGTGGGGCATTCTTGGGTGGAGCCTCTTTTCCAGACTTCCCCTGAAAAGAAAGCAGAACATGTTTGCAGATCTGGAGTTTGTTGGTACTAAAATGCTAATGGAACATTAGTGCTGCTAGGATCAGGGTCAGGACATTCCAACAAAGAGGAAATCAGAATTTATTACAGAGACTTTCCAGATGTTATGATTCTTGATTTTATCACTTTGGGATTTATTTTAGCACTTTTTGTGCTGGTTTATTTCATTTTCTTGGTTATTGTTTATTTTTATCGTATTCATGGTAATTCAGTTGTAATTTTAGAATTGGTTTTCTTAACACACACCACCATTTTGCACTCATTTTTCATTAGAACAGTGACACTTGGTGTTAACAATGTGATTGTCAGCATCACAACATGTGATCTCAATATACAGTCATTGGTTAACACGGTGCAGCGATGACAGCATCCAAGCATTTGAATAAATACTGCAATTCTTGTTGCTTTACTCACAAATTACAGCCAAGAATTTCTATTTTGGTTATGATCTTTTCATTTTGAAAATTTTTAATACTGAATTTTGCTTTAATTTTGGAAATAATTATTTTTTATCAATTCTAGTAGGAGTAGCAGGTAACTGACATGAGGTGGTTCAGCCAGCCAGACAAAGACAGAAAAGACTGCTACCTTGTAAGAGAAACAACTTGAGAAAAATAAGAATCAGTGTGTCTGGACAGGTATGGGATTATTGTCTCCTCACAGGACTAGTCAGCAGAGGAAAATCAAACAGCCATCAAGAAAAATGATGCAAGATTAACAGGACTATCCAGCCACTGAACAGAATAACACAACCAACATTTAAGAAGTTAACCAGTCCTTGCTCAGTTACATGCACAAGCCCCTAGAAATGAAAAAATCTAAACACAGAAAGCAAACAGCCAACATAAACTAAGTTATGTATGACTGAAAAAGTAATTCGAATAGATTAGACAAACTTTAATAAAACCCATGGGAATATTCAAATGCATACAACAGCAACTGAAACATAAAATACAAGAATACAGACTCATGAAACAGGTAATAAAGTCAATAAATTAGCCAAACAACTGATAAATAAATAGAAAAACCAATACATCCAGTGGAAAAATTGAGTTGCCTAATAGCACTGGCAGAAAAGATCCTCAGCGGGATTTTTCATGGTGGCATCCAGTGTTTCCATCATCCTCTTTTCCACAACTGCTCCCTGTGATGGCGAAGGTTTGCCTGATAGGTTTGTTCAGGCATTGTGTATTTTTTTTGTGGTCAGGTTGCTTCTCTAATAGACTGCAGTGCAGAACACCACACTGGTCACTATGGACTGGCAAAACATTTCCAGCAGCTTGCTGCAGACATCAAAAGACCTGTGTCTCCTTCAGAAGTACAGTCTGCTCTGGCCATTCCTTCACCACTGTGTTATCGGACAGGTCCAGTTTGTTGTTCATGTGAATCCCCAGGTAACTGTAGCTCTGTACCACTTCCACATCCTCCTCCTGAATCATGACTCATCTCAGAGGCTTCTTAGTACGTTGGAAGTCCACTACCAGTTCTTTTGTCTTCCAATTTTTGTTTAACTGCCTCAGTTTCTATTTGGATTTTTTCCTTTGACTTGGCTTAAATTTTTTAATTTTAAGTTTGTTTAGTAGATGTATTTGTTCATCTTCCAGTGAACAGCATGAAAAAAATTGCTAAATTATGACAAATACCACATAGTCCAAGGACAAAACTTGTAACACATGTATATCACTGGTTTTGATTTTTCCACTTAATAAAGAAATTGTTCAGTAGATGTATTTGGGAGGAGTATTGACCTCACACTCTACTTAGACTTTTATCACTGAGCAGCATAACATCCATATGAAATGTTTCTAAGTAACCAGTTTTCATCTTCTTTGTTTCTGTCACATCCGTGTCTATGTTGTCTGTAGAGCTGACTGATTCACAATCAGGCTATCATGAACCATCTGAGTGCCAAAAAAATAAACAATTATTTTTTCTTTAAGTGTTTTGGATTGCTGATATTATGCCAAATGTCCTCAGTGATGTGGCCCCCTTAAAATGTACAGTTCCTCACTCTTTCCACTGCAACCACATGTAGTAAATGTCAATAGGAACATGACCCCCACCAATTCTCCTTAATTCCCCAGTCAACTTTTTTTCTGAAATTGAGGAAAAGATTGTCGTAGGACATTAGAACAACACTGACAAGAAGAGTCTATCCTGTCCAACAAGCTTTCCAAACCTACAGTATTTGCCAAATTTCTTCAAAGTAACATTAGGTTAAGTCCCAAATGTCCCCAAATTACTACTGTCTACTACTAATACTTAGTAACTTGTTCCACATATACTGTACATGGCTGTCTGTGGGAGGAAAATCATTCTAACATTTGTGCAGTATCTAACCTTGACCAGTCTAATTCACCACTACACAATTAATTAGGAAGTTCAACGTTTTCACTGTAGGTTGCCTTGTCATTGTTAGTCAGAACCACTATTGTTGTGTTGTAGACAAGCTTGATGATAGACTTGTTACGCTGAGGAAAACAATTAGTCATAAACAGGCATACCAGCAAAGAAATTGATATTCCCTGTAATATTCCAACTGTTTTGCTCTGGGGGAGGCACGGTGGCACAGTGGTAGCATTGCTGCCTCACAGTAACGATACCAGGGTTTGTGTCCCGGGTCCTCCCTGCATTAACTTTGCATGTTCTCCCTGTGTCTGCATGGGTTTCCTCCCACAGTCCAAAGACATGCAGGTTAGGTGAATTGGCGACCGTAAATTGGCCCTAGTGTGTGGTTGGGGTGTGTGTGTTCGTCCTGCAATGGACTGGCACCATGTATCGGGGTTTGTTCCTGCGTTGCACGCTGTGCTAGATAGGATAGGGTAGAGCAGATCCCCAAGACCCTGTTCCAGACTAAGCCAGTTAGAAACTGACTGATTGCTTTGCTCTGGTGTTCAAAGTGAGATGGACTCTGATCTATTCCTCAGAATGCCCTGGAACTAGTTAAAGAAACAGGACCCCAGGGTTGATTACTATATTCAGAGTGTCAAAATCAGCTCTCATGGAAAAAAAAATGTAATTAATTAATTAATCAATTAATCCAATAAATCCATCCATCCATCCATTATCCAACACGCTATATCCTAACTACAGGGTCACGGGGGTCTGCTGGAGCCAATCCCAGCCAACACAGGGTGCAACGCAGGAAACAAACCCCGGGCAGGGCACCAGCCCACCGCAGGACATACACACGCACACACCAAGCACACACCAGGGACAATTTGTGTGTTTTTTAATCGCCAGGTTGAAATACCACAGTATGGACTTTCAGTAGGAAAGTGAATGCACAGTTTAGGCATGGTCTTTGATGATGTAGTGTCCTTTTGACTCAAGCAATTACAATATCAATAACACCTTTCTTGATGTAATCAGTTTTGCATAATATGTACTGTATATACTCGCTTTTAAGTTCTCCCGTGGATAAGTTGGACTTGATTTTACCGTATAATTTCTGTTATTTTATAATGTCGGTTCTATAAGTCGAATGTGGAAAACTGACGCTATTGGCCCAAGAGATTATGATATGCTAACGCCCACCTGAGAGAGTAACCACGGAGCACACAGTTTTATTTGTATGCATTGTGCCTATGTGACCACACAGTAGTACCCTGACTATTCTGAAGTGATGTTTGCACTGTTTTGTGTTTTTTGCATCTCATACCCTCATACACCTTTATAGTAAGAGCATCCCTTATCTATGATGGAGTGTTTGATCAGAAGAAAATATGAAGCTGGTTTTAAACTAAACGTCATTGAAGTAGCGAAAGAAATTGGTAACTGTGTTGTTGCAACAAAATTCGATGTGTCTGAGAAACTGGTGTGAGATTGGCGGAAGCAAGAAGATGTAAAAAATAAAAAAATTAAGTATTGTATTTTTGAACGGGTGTATAAGCCACGGTCTGATTTTATGATCGATTTTTTGTGTTTCAAGACCCGACTTATATGCAAATATATATGGTATTCATTTATGTTAACTGCTCTCCTCTCAAATGCAGTTGCTTTGGGCATATTGTGATTAAACAGGCCTGGAGCATTGATTCCACTCTATCCAGCCACATGTCCAGCTGTTTGAATGTAAGACGCAGGAACAAAGAGATATAGTATGGTCTGAGCAAGCAAATTGGGAAGGGTGTTTGGCCTTAAAAGTGTGAAGGATATTTGTATAAATGTGATTGATGTTTGATACAAATCATAAACAATGACAATGACACTCTGTGAATGTGCAGATTAGATAATCTTCCCAGAAATGAAAACCATGATTTTTTTAAATTACAGCAGAATGCTTATGCAAGTAGAAGGTTGTCATTCTATCATCTGATGTTCCAACTCTTATAAAAAGTTACTTAGTCTCTAGCATAGCACCAGGAAAAGTATAGTGAATTTTTGTGTATTTTGAATTTTATATATAGTGTAGACAGCATGAATTTTTTTGTTTCATTTTGGACTTTTTCGCTTTGTGGAAATGGGTAAGTATTTGAGGAATTCTTCAGGATGTTCCAAGCAGGTACTCTCAGTTGGAGTCACTGTTGTTAACATTTTATTAATGCAGCCAATAGATGGTCTCCTAAAAAATATATAATTGAAAAGACATACAGTATTTGCCTAACTAATGGCATAAGTCAATAATCATAGACACCCAGCCAATAGCATTATTGTAAACTCTGCTTGCCTTAGAAAGCACTTCTGTGCATCACATAATAACAATAAAAAGAAGCTCAAAAGGTTTTGGAAATTTTAAGTCTACTGTAGATACATGCAATACTGATTTAAATATAACATGTGGCAAAAACACTGAAAAGATGCATTCCAGCTAAAAAGTTACATCCAGATTACCTTATTTAATGAGCAGAATAGAGAAACCCCATTAATATGTTGAAAACCTGGGGGTTGTTTAGGGTCTGATAGGAAATATGTGGACCAACTATGACCTGTACAGGAAACAGATGGGCCATTTTCTCAATCCCCTTGGGTTAAAGTAATCAGTCTGAGTGATTTGGTCTCTGTTATGCAGCTGGAAATAAACATACAGAAACATTGGGATATTTTTATCTTTCTGCTTTTTTTATGTAACATGCTGAAGAGAAGGAACAGTCATCAGACCAAATGGGGGAATATCAGGTGGCATCTACTGTAGAAGTTGTGTCATAGCTACTTGTGAAAAATAAATACTGAAAGAGTACACAAGTCTTTCCCTATGCAAGGACAGATCTGGCCTTGTACCTGATGCTCCTGGGATAGATTTCTATTTCTGTGACCCAACAGTTAAACTACATTATGCAGGTTACAATGATGGATGGATTGATATTTCTAACATATTTTGAGAAAACATATATTAAATTGCTTAATTTGTACCTGTTTACAACCGGTATTAAACACAGAGTAATCAATCATTTTTTATTTTAGAATGACCACAGTGTTTTGTTTTGGCCTTACTGATGTGGTTTGACCAATCTCACATGAAGTTCATGTTGTGTTCCCTGACAACATCAGCTCTGTGGGAGTAAATGTATGGGAGGAGCAGAATAATAAAAGAATTGTGACCACCTGTCAGTCTCAGTGAAAGCCATCTTCCGTTACAGTTGATTTCATTTTTCCCTGATAGGACCTGCTTTTTCAAACACCCACAGGGTCAATTTGGACTCATTATTTAACCTACCATATGTATCTTTTGGAAAAATGGAAGAAAACTGAGGTATCTAGTGGAACAGTCCAGAGAAAGGAAGAATGGTCAAACTCCTTACAGTCATAATGCAGTGCAGCCATGGATCCCTTGAAGCTCCTTTTGTTGCTAATTAGGTAGAACTGTCTCTGCCTCCAAAAAAAAACCCAAAAGATACACAAAAATGGACGTTTTTTAGAAATAGATATTTTAGATATTATCAACATCTCATATGTAAAAATGAAAACAAAATAAAGGTAGAGAATATGAAAACCAAAAAGAGACAAAGTGTACATAAAAACATTTAGAAATAGCATAAAAACATGCCCAACACTCCCAAAAACCCTCATAAAATCAAAACATATGCAGATTCAGTCTGAAAGAAAGAATAATATGGCAAGAAAAGAAAAAAATATTTAAAAAGAAGATAAAGAACTGTGCTTATGACTAAATGAAACAGTTTCCAAACTGAATCATCAAGCACAAGACGCAAGTATGGGAATACTCCTTACTTTTTAGTAATTGAAACGTTAAGTGCATTTGATTTTTATAGGGAAACATGAAGAAGACCCCAAGGTTACATTAAGGATTTGTGGACAAATAATAATAATAATAATAATACATTTTATTTATATAGCGCCTTTCCCATGCTCAAGGCACTTACAGAATATAATAAAGAACGTCAGAATATACAGTATATAGCATTGTACAAACCAGATAAATAAATAAAGAAGATTAAGACAGTAAATTCTGAAAAAAAACAGACAACATAATTGATGGTCTCGCACACACATACAGGTTACATTGGCATCTTGACAGAGAAGTAAACTGAGAGAAGGGTAATAAAGTCAAGTAGAGCTAAAAGCCTTCCTGAACAGATGAGTTTTGAGTTGTTTTTTAAAAGAATTCATGGAGTCAGCTGACCTGATTAATTTTGGTAGGTCATTCCAGAGTCTGGGCGCTATACAGCTGAAGGCCCTGTCACCCATAGAGTGTAGATTAGTGAGGGGCACAACAAGATTACCAGAATCAGAGAACCTTAGTGGGCGGGCAGGCACATAGTGATGGAGGAGGTCACTGATGTAGTTTGGTGCGAGGTTATTTAAAGCTTTGTAGGTTATTAGTAGGATTTTATATTCGATTCTGTAGGACACAGGGAGCCAGTGAAGACGGAGCAGGATGGGTGTGATGTGCTCGCTGCTGCTGGTTCGAGTAAGGACTCTTGCAGCTGAGTTTTGAATAAGCTGGAGCTGTGATATAAGATTAGAAGGGGCACCTGCCAGTAGGGAATTACAATAATCGATGCGGGATGTGATAAAAGCATGGACAAGTTTCTCAGCATTAGAGAAGGAGAGGAAGGAGCGAACACGGGATATGTTACGGAGGTGAAAGTAAGAAAGTTTCTTAATGTGATTTATGTGGGCGGAATAAGTGAGGGAGGAATCAAAAATGACACCAAGATTTTTTACAGTAGAGGCAGGTCTGATGAGATCACTGCCAAGATGGACTGGGAAGGAGCTCATTTTATTAAGTTTTGTTTAAAATACAAAAAAAGACATGTGAATTCATCAATATGAATTACTGATGAAATACAAAATAATGAACAGAGCAGAAAGGTGACTAAAAAGTCTTCCATGGTCAATAGACAGTGCATATGGTTATGATAAAAAAGAAGTATGAAACAGCTAAATATACAAGCCTACACAACCACCATCTGTTAACCACCCCAAGACAACCAATGTTTTACCTTTGGAAAAGTCCTTCAGAATCTGTGGTAAGTGCTTGGCTAACAATGGTAGATCTAAGCATCTTGCTAATCTCCAGTCATGGCTTCTTAATTATGCTACTCAATAAGTTCTGGTCTAACAGAACTAGTATGAAAATGGATGTCTGCTTTTGGCTTCTCTTATTTTGAGCTACTTTTTCAGCTTGCTAAATTGGTGTTTCTTGGCTTTGATTTTGGGACTCTTATTATTGCAGATTTTATTTGTTTCATTCTGGTTTTGTCTTCTGCATTTAAGTGTAAGATGTATCCATATGAGTTACTGCTGGCCATGAATTTTGCATGTTTAAAATATAGGAATAGTAGTTTCATATTATATTCATAATTATTTCTGGCCTTTCTTCAGATTTCAGATTTATGCTTTGTATATTTAATCTAGGATGTTGGTAATTAAACATGTTAAAATTAACTTGTATTCATTGTTTCTTTTCATTTTTAATTTTTTCTTTTAGTTCCTTATGCTTTGTTACATAAAATGAATTGTGCACTTTGTTCTTTTTTTTCTTAATCCCTAAATGATTGCTACCTCTTCCTGCTTTGGCAGTTCTCTTACTTAATCCTTATACCTGTTTGCAACTAATGCTAATAATTCTGTTTGGAGCACTCTCTAGATTTTTTTAATTTATTTGATTAATTAATCCATTTCTTAAATTCTGATTAATGTATTAAATGACTAAATATTGTTTAATTGTTTAATTTAAAACTAGTATGCATGTAAAAAAGAACTGAAAATCTCATACTGACATTTAAGTATTTTGACATTCTTGATATCCTTCTTCTGTGAAACATTCTGACCTGTCATTGTTTATACATGTCTTAAACAATTATTATCATACACTGATAATTTCTGCATTATCTATATCTATTTATTATATTACATATCTATTGACTATATTTATATATCTAGATTGCAAATAAGTGGTGCAGTGGGTAGCGCTGCTGCCTCGCAGTTAGGAGATCCGGGTTTGCTTCCCAGGTCCTCCCAGCGTGGTGTTTGCATGTTCTCCCCTTGTCCGTGTGGGTTTCCTCCAGGTACTCTGGTTTCCTCCCACAGTCCAAAGACATGCAGGTTAGATGCTTTGGTGATTCTAAATTGTCCTTGGTGTGTGTTTTTGTGTGTGTGTGCACTCCCTGCGGTGGGCTGGCACCCTGCCCGGAGTTTGTTTCCTGCCTTGTGCCCAGTGTTGGCTGGGATTGGCTCCAGCAGACCCCCATGACGCTGTAGTTAGGATATAGCAGGTTGGATAATAGATGGATGGATGGATAGATTGCAAATACCATACACTGCATCAATGTTCATATTGCTTACTATACGTCAATATTGCTGCTACTTCTTTGTCTTGTCTTTGCACAATGTCTTGTCTTGTCTGTATTTTAATTTTAAATTTTAATTCTATTTTTAATTCATGTTGTTACACTGTGGATCCTGAGCTTCGCAATTTCATCTATCTGTATACTTGTATATGGCTGAGATGACAATAAAGTTCACTTTGGCTTTAATTGTCCAATAAAATGTTTATTTATTTTATTGGTGTCCTGGAAGTTTTAGGGTTTTTTATGGTTTAAACTTTGCATTTTGCTTAAAATCATTCAGTCACTAAACAGCAAAGCAGACAGTGAAAATTGATACATTGACTCCATGGTATTAAATGCCTGACCAGATATAACCAAATGATTTGACAAAACTTGATTATTTGTTTTTAAAATCTGAATGTTTATGAGTTAGCAAAACAAATTTTCCTAGAAAGATGAAGGTTCAAGGTGAAAAAAAAAGATATTTCACATGATCACATTACAAAATCGTTAGTGCAAAATGAACTATAAGTCTTGATACTGGCATACTATTACAGCGCATTGTAACAAGCCTACATTTTTTATCTCACTGTTCCTGCTCTATTAAGCACCAAGGGAAATCTAAAAGTTAGAACAACTGATTGCTTAGGCAACGCATTACTGAAAACTAATTTAACCAAATGTCTGTCTCTGTGTTAGTTTTTCATCTTAATATGATTTAATTTTTCACCAGCTGAGGTGAAGCATGCAAAATATCCTATGTTAGATCAATAAGAACCTCCAGCTGCAAATGAAAAATTACAATATTTCCAAAGACATATTAATTTTTTTCAAAGAGGTTCAGGCCTGCACTTTTCATTAAATCAAATGTTGGAGGTTACTCCTTCCTGTTTATTTACGTACAGTATTTATTTTTATCTCTGGGTGTACTTGAAAGGATAAACTGTGCCAAAACAAAAGTATACTACAAGACATTCACATAAAACATTTAGAGTTATGGTTCAAATTTCCTGGTCACTGTTGTGCAGACTATTGTCTGGTTTTCCTTGGTCTATTATCCTTTTGTGTGTATCTCCTACCAAATTAAAGTAATCATATGCTGCAAGCATAATACAGCCGATACATCCATACATTTTTTAATGTTGTCTGTCCAGGGTCATACTATTGGAATCTGTGAGCTAAAACTAAAACCAAACTCTTTTTTGGAAGATTTATTATTATATGTCAAAGTTTTCAATATTATTATGTTTTTCAAATTAGTTCACAGGTTACTGAGCCATCCTCTGTTGGAAGAAAATATTCCAATGAGTTATTATTTTCACATGATGAAGAAGTGTAAGCTGCACAAATGTTATTTAGTAATAAATATAAATAATAAAAATAAAATTCCTACCAGCATTCAGCTGTTGAATATATTAGTATCAGATGTAAATGGGAGCATAAGCCTAGATAGATAGATAGATAGATAGATAGATAGATAGATAGATAGATAGATAGATAGATAGATAGATAGATAGATAGATAGATAGATAGATAGATAGATAGATAGATAGATAGATAGATAGATAGATAGATAGATAGATAGATAGATAGATAGATAGATAGATAGTGTAGAAGATCAGCCCGGCAAAGACAGACAACAAGGACACACGATGTCCAAAACACATTAATTTATTATACTCTTCCTTATTTATACAACACCATGCATAAATCAGCACAATACTCAGTCCCTTTTTTACTTCTCTTCTTTTCCTTCTGCCGCCTTCACTCATCCAGTCGCAAGCTCCGTCCTCTGCCTTCTGACTCCGGCTCCTCTACTGGAGTAAGGTGGCTTCCTTTATTCTGCACTCAGAAGTGCCCCAGATGCTTCCCGATTAACTTCTGGCAGCACTTCCGGGTGTGGCGGAAGTGATGCAGGCCTTGTATCTAGAGCTGTCCAGGCGCCCCAATGCAACACAGGGGGCTGCCCTCTCATGTCCCGGGGTATGAATTGCCCTTCTCTTGGTCCCCTGTTCTTCCAGGCCTCCCGGTAGGGCACGATCCCTGGCCATCCATCACGATAGATAGATAGATAGATAGATAGATAGATAGATAGATAGATAGATAGATAGATAGATAGATAGATAGATAGATAGATAGATAGATAGATAGATAGATAGATAGATAGATAGATAGATAGATAGATAGATATTTTATCAGTGCAAAGGGTAAAACTGCATGCTACACACAAAAAGTACACAGAATACACTCAAAATGAAACAGAAAAATACATAATAAAAATGAATACATTTGTCCATAATGTAGCTAAAACGGGCATATTAAAAATGACAGAAAAAGCATAATTTAGTCTGTCTTAGCAGTAGGGTGCTTTTTAGCAAATTGGGATTCATCCCTACAAAATGAGAAGCTTTTAGTCAGAGTCAAATAATGCACTGCTGTCTTCAACAACATGGAGAGACACTTAGGTGTGAGACCAGAGAAAAAGGAAATTAAAAATAAAAGACTTTCTATAATGACAACGGTAGATCAAAATGTGTATACAGTGCTGAAAATTCCCATCCCTATTGCAGCATTCCATTTATATTCACTTCTAGGCGCTCTTACAACTGGCATCACACTTTTTTATTAGATGATTCTTTACACTTTAAAATTTCTTCGCTTATTACTGTTAAGCATCATACTGTATACCTTATGAACAGAATGTTAAATTTAAACATTCAGTGCAGTACCATTTTACCATCTTACACTTTTATAAACCAATTAACATGACTTAAAGAATGCATGCAGGCAATAAGTTGAGGTCATAATAATTCAATAAAAGTATAACCATTAATGTTGTTTTGCCTGACTAATGCTGCAAATCAGAGTATAATCCATCTTAAAAATGATGCATATGTTCCATTTAAGAAAGCACACTTTAAGAGCATTAAGAAGATTTTGAAAATGTAGTAATAAAAAAATGATTCTGAGATTGTCAAGTGAAAAAAAGAAAAAAAAATTCTTTCCATAGATAAAGTCTGCCAATCTGTCTCATTCAGTGGAAGACCTTCTGCAATCTTGACATTCATTACACGCGAAGTATTCTTTTCCTGGCTGCTCTATTTTTTCCTGGAAATAAGCATTCATTATTAATAATGTCAATGACAGTTTTTGTCTTCAAACAAGTGTTCAACTATTTTTCCCCACCCAACTACCTTACAATGGAGATTTGTTGAGTTTTATGTTGCCATAATCCCTTTTATTAAGATTGTTTTTGAATTAATTGAACAGGTTCTTATTCAAGTTTATTCTAATCTCTGTGATTATATAGACTCATATGGTTAATACTTTTTGCTTTATGTGAAGTCTTATAGCTCTACAGGAATAAACATGATCTTCGCAGTTTTGTTACATACAGTATTCACTCATTCCTGAACACCTAAATGTTATTAATTTTCTTGTTATTGTAGAAATATTTAAAGTATCTTTTTGGAATTTTGATTTTCAATGAATTGTCAGTTTATTCTTGTACCACTCTGCATCCCCAGAACTGTGACTGTGGCATAAAAATCAGAATTCAAAGGCATACATGTATGCTTCTACATATCTTAGGTGAAGGGTATTTTTATTTTACAGATTTATCCAAATAACAGTTTAGAAAGTGAGGACTACATGGCAGGATATTCCTGCTTTACAGTCAATGTGATTTTGGCCATGGATGTTTTCTGTATTCTTCTTGTGTTTATGGGTATTTCCTCACTATCACATTACATAACAAGAAGGTGACTGAGACAATACATGTAACAACAGGTAAGTGAGCCTCACAAGTGTCATGAGTAAATTAATGGAAGCAATGATTAAGGAAAAGCTGGAGCAGTGTATGTCAAGAGCAGTTGTATTAATGAACACTCAAAGAGTTTAGAGATTGTGTTTCACTGAAAGCTAGATTTCTATGACAAAGTAAAGTAGGAGTTCCTTGGCCTAAATTACAGTAGAGTTGCACTAGCAGTACAATGCCAAGAAGCGAACGACAATAGAAATGAGTAACAGTGAAAAATGAAACCTTAAAAAATGATCCGCCAACAGTTACTGAGTATACCTTCACCTGATTCTTGAACTTGACAAAGTATCCCTTACCTTGGCTTCTCAGAAAATGAATGGATAAACTATGAATTGGTACTTAGTAATTTAGAAGATTATTGAGAGGTAAGTGCTGCTCTGATTAATAAAGCTGAAATCAAACAAACTGCTGCATAACCATTATATTAGAGTGTTTAAGAGTTTTAATGAGTTCATACAGTTGACCCTAGGCACATTTTCAAATGTCAAGGGAAAATACTTCAAATTGGAAGCTCACAAATGGTATCCAGTTATAAAAAGCTGATTGAGCTGAATTGTATTACTATATGTGATTAAGGATAATATGCATCATGGGTAAATTAATGGTAGCTGCTTTTAGGGAAAACACATGTCATAAACAAGCGTATTAAGGAACAGCCAACATGGACATGAATGAATGATGTAAAAATTCTATGAGAAAGCAATAAAAGTGTATGGTCAGAAATATACAAATTATACATCTTGAATTTCAGAAAGCTATTAAAAGTTTCCCACAGGACAGGCTTGTAATAAAACTAAAAGAACCTGGAGACTGAGACACAGTGTGATCAGTGGATGGGTGGAAAACTGTCTTAAACACAGAAAACAAAGTGTTATAGTTTAACACACTTTATCAAAAATGTTTAATGCATTTTATTGAATTTATTAAAAGCAAATAACATTCCATACAAGCAAGTCAAATTTTACAAAACTAAGTTCACAACAAATCAACCCCCACCCATGAGAAAGAGAGCTAGGCCATCAGAGTAAGTAAGTATGAAAAATAAGTAAATACATACATACATACATACATACATACATACATACATACATACATACATACATACATACATACATACATACATACATACATACATACATAAAAATTATTAAAATAAAAGAGTGTTGAGAATCAGCTTCCTCAATTTAAATGCTTATTCTAAAATGTCATTGATTAGATACTGCCAGGTTTTAAAAACGTTTTGCACAAATTAATCCAATATATAACATCAGTTACCCACTGACTTAAAAGAGGTGGGTTAGAATTTTTCTGCCAATGGTGAAGTAAAGGCAATTACAGTTTGTCCTTCTCCACCTTAAGCCCATCTGGAAGTACCCCAAACACAGCTGTTAGTGGATTAGGAGTGATTGTGACACCAAGGATATCTGAAAGGCATTTAAAGATTTTGGTCCAAAATGATGTTAATTTGGTGCCCCCCCAAAACATGTGGCCCAATGAGGCTGGAACTTGATTGCAAAGTTTGCAGGTTGGATTTTGCCCTGGAAACATTTTGGATCGAGACAGATGTGCTCGATATATAATTTTAAGTTTAAAGTGCCAGAGATAAAAACGTCTCTATCTTGAAATACTTTCTACATTGCGTTCCATATTCTGAGTGAATGAAGCGCAATTGGGTTGTTAGTATATTGGCGATGACTTGTATTTATTGGGGTACAAAGTAAGGAATATAATGAAGTACCGCAGGATTTTATTTCTATTGTGGACCAAGCCTGTGTATGTTCATCTATTTGTGTCCAATGTCCAGGTTTTTATAACTTGTATATTTGCCGCCCAGTAATAAAACTGAATGTTAGGTAGAACCATGCCACCTTCTTCTACCTTAGGTCTTTGTAGGGTCACCCTTTGGATACTCATCATAACCTTTGGATGAGATTATGATTGAATCTAACTTCTTAAAAAATTATTTATTGATGTATATTGCAAATGTTTTGAAATAGAAAAAGAAGCTTAGGAAGGAAATTAATCTTGACAGTGTTAATTCTCCAGCTAAAGTGAGATGAGGGTTAGACCATCTATGCAGACAGCAAACTTTTTTTGATAGAGAGGTTTATGTTTACTTGTGATGTTTACCCCTAGGTATTTAAAATAATCTGCAATGATAAAAGGGAATGTGTTCAATCTAATATTGTGTGCTGGAGAGTTCACTGGAAAGAGCACACTTTTATTCAAATTAATTCCATCCATCCATCCATTTTCCAACCCGCTGAATCCGAACACAGGGTCACGGGGGTCTGTTGGAGCCAATCCCAGCCAACACAGGGCACAAGGCAGGAACCAATCCCGAGCAGGGTGCCAACCCACCGCAGGACACACACAAACACACCCACACACCAAGCACACACTAGGGCCAATTTAGAATCGCCAATCCGCCTAACCTGTATGTCTTTGGACTGTGGGAGGAAACCGGAGCGCCCGGAGGAAACCCACGCAGACACGGGGAGAACATGCAAACTCCACGCAGGGAGGATCCGAGAAGCGAACCCAGGTCCCCAGGTCTCCCAACTGCGAGGCAGCAGCGCTACCCACTGCACCACCGTGCCGCCCAAATTAATTCTGAGACCAGAAATATTTTTATAATTTGTTAGTGCTGTTAGGACTGCAGGCACAGTATTTTGTAGATCTGATATATATAGTACCATATCATCTGCATATAGTGAAATTTTCTGTTCAAGTCCTTCTCTGATAATCCCCTTTATCTCATAAGCCATTTTGAAAGTGAACTGCCAGTGACTCAATGGCGATTGCAAAAAGCAGTGGTGACAAGGGGTATCCTTGTCTACTATCACTTTCTAGTTTGAAGTACAGTTGAACCTGGGTTTGTGAGCATAATTCATTCCGGAAACGTGCTCGGAATCCAAAGCACTCGTATATCAAAGTGAATTTCCCAATAAGAAATAATGGAAACTCAGATGATTCGTTCCACAACCCAAAACTATTCATATAAAAATGAATAAAAATGCATAAAACAAATTAACCTGCGCTTTACCTTTGAAAAGAATCATCGCTGGTGTGAGTGAGTTTCTAAACTCTTGTGGGATTTCACCCAACGGGACAACATGCGGAAGAGTGTCCCGAAGCAACCGCACGCTCCCAGCGCTGTAGCAGTTCGCCGTAAAAGCGAATTCGAAAAGATCGCGGACGTGCTATAAGCGCCTGCCGTTGATGGGTGATAAAAGGAAAAAGGAACATTATAAATGCGCATGGCACAGTATTACTTGGCCACTAACCTAGCACTGACATTGCTTGACTGATGTGTCTGTGTATAGGAGAGTGGCAGATCCCGCTACAATAAATAACCATGCTGTTCCTGTTTCAAGCTGAATAAAGCTGGTGTCGCTAAAATACTGAGACTCAGCTTCGTGTTTTGGGGTGCAAGACAGAGACTCACATGTTACAACATACACTCATGGTCACAATGCTATAGTAAACAGTATATGCTCGTACGGATGTTGATTATATGAGTGAAGCACGCCGACTGAGCCCGCGAATGGGAGACGATTGCCCACAATCCTGCAGCGAGAGAGAGAAGAACAATCAGCTCAGTTGTGATCACATGATGCTCAGCAGACAAAGCGTATACATACTACTCATATTGCAAGACCTCTCTTGTTTATTAAGTCAAAATTTATTACAAATTTTAGCTCGTCTTGCAAAACACTCGCAAACCAAGTTACTCGCAATCCAAGGTTCCACTGTAATCTGAACTAATGTTGTTAATACAAACTGAAGCTTCTGGACTGGTATACAGTAGTTTGATCCATGCACATATGGTCGGGCCAAACCCAAATTTCTCTAGTGTAGTAAAGAGGTAGTTCCATTCAACCATTTCAATTGCTTTTTCTGCATCTAACGATAATAATATCTCCAGGGTGTTAGACTTTGTGGGTGAATATATTACATTAAACAAGCGTCGAAGATTGGAAGCTAAGTGTCTGCCTATAATAAATCCAGTTTGGTCTTGTGTTATTACCTAAGGAAGTACTTTCTCAATCCTTCTAGCTAGGACTTTGGAGAGTATCTTAATATCATTATACAAAAGTGAGACTGGTCTGTATGATTCACATTGTAATAGGTCCTTATTTTGCTTAGGAAAGATGGTAATTAATATTTGGTGAAAAGTTTGAGGTAGAATTTTATTATCTCTAGTTTCTGTAAATGTTGCTAATAAAAGGGGAGATAACTTAATTGAGAATTTTTTATAAAATTTGGCCGGGTAGCCATCAGGGCATGCTGCTTTCCCACTCTGAAGTGAGTTGATATCATCTTGTAATTCTGAGAGTGCCAGAGGTTAATCCAGTTCCACTGCATTGAGGGTATCTGGTTGTGGTATCTGTAACACATACAGAGACACAATAGGTTGTATCTTGTAGAATACAAAGACTTATAGCAGTCTCTAAATATGTGCATTATATTTTTATGGTCAATGATTTTGTCTCAGTCTGGATTGGATTGCATTGTGAACTTCCTGCTTGTGGATTTGTTGAGCTAAGATCTTATTAGCCTTCTCTCTGTGTTGATAGTATTGATGTCTTGATTTAAAAATTAGTTGTTCTGTTTCTTTAGTTGTCAAGAGGTTTAACTCAGTATGCAGAGGCACTATAAAATGCCTCATTTGGACACCTGGCATGTTTTTGATCTATTCTGGTAATTTGAATGATTAGCTCTGATACCTTCTTGGTTTCTGATTTATTTTTGTGGGAAAGATATGAATTAATATTTCTTCTTAAGAAAGCCTTCAAAGTTTCCCCGAGTATTCCAGCAGAGACCTCTGAGGATAAGTTTGTCTCAAAAAGAAATCGATTTGCTTATAAATTCTGTACAGTTCTCGTCTGCTAATAAAAGCGGGTTAAGATAGCAGTTGTGAGATGAGTATGTGGGGCATAGTGATTTAAGCTCCATGATCAAAGGGGCATGGTCGGTGATAACAGTAATGTTGTACTTAGAAATAGAAATAGTTATCTATAAAGAAATAATCAAGTCTACAGAGAAGTGGGCAAAGTAATTGGGGCAGAAAAAACAGATATATTAAACATGTTAGAATGTTTGGAAAAAGAAGAAATTATACTTTAAACAAAAAGAAAGGTGTAGAAGCAAGGGGAAAAGAAGAGATGAAAAAGTGGTATAAACCATGAAGGAAAATGATATGCAAGGAGGGATGAGAGGCTAGATTAAGCTGAAGGCCAACTGCTTGAATAGAAGTAGATATAGAAACAAGAGACAAGAGTATGTCAGACAGACTAAAATGGATATCAATAGGGAGTTGCTGAAGTGATCACAAGGTAAAAAAAAAAGAAAAATAAATATGGAGAGTAGTCTGACAAAACACCAGAAATGAAAGAAAATGCAGTAAAAGGAAAGTAGAAGAAATTCAGATTTGACTGCAATGGACATCAATTCAAGAGCACAAGGTAATGTCAAGGATATGATGATTACAGGATGATAAAGCTAGCCCGTTTAAAAAAAGGCCAGAGAATCCACAAATATATGTAATTTTACAAACTGGTCGATCCAAGCAAGAATGAACACTGGTGAAATGCATTAGAAACTGCACACCAGTGACAGAGTTACTTAAATTGCTGTATTTCTAACTTGAAAACATGTCAGATGAACAAGTGCAGTAGATATTTCTGAGCAGGCAGGTCTTCAGCAGTGCTTCTGCTTTAGATTTTATAAATTGTTTTCTTGCATTACTTTCTTCTCGTAGACTTAAAACAAACTGAATTGTTATTTAACAATAGATTTCAATTTTAAACACTTCCCATCTCATTGATACTTGTTTTCAAGGAGAAATCAGATGATCTGGGATGATTCAAAAACTTCTTAGTCACTATCAAAAATGTGATGAATGTGTACACACCGGAAATTTTTAATCAATGAATGGAAATTTGTAAATCATTTTGCTTTCTTTTCAGCATAAAACAGCTTTACCTCAACTGGTATATCAAGATGCAACCTTGAAGTAAGCACAAGAATATTGCTGTCTCTTGAAAATGTACTGCATGCAATTTATAGGGGGTGCTCCATCACACTGGACAGCTGTGCTTGTTATTTATATATAAATGTATCTGCATAATGTTTAAAAGAAAATTATAAACTGAGATAAAGCCGTTGTTGTATAATCAAAATGTCACTGATGTAGAATTAGTCTTTGTCCTTGGATAAACCTTAACAGTAAAAATAAAGAAATTCCTAATGATAGATAATTCCTTGTCAGTAAAGGGTTTTTTCATTGTTATGAGACACCAATATTTAACATTACTTTTTTTCTAAATTTTACAGAAATGTTTTAGTGTGCTTTAAAAACTTCTGTTATCAATATAGTGTTTCAATATAGTGACAGTCCATTTACTTTTACACGTGTTGCATAAAATGTTTCACGTACTACTCATATATATGTCATTTTGGAGGTCAGTTTGATTTTCTCAAGGGCCGGGGGAGATTTTTATTATTCACTTCTAGCTATTATTTACAATAATGTTCTCTTATAGTCCTCAGACCTGCACTGTCCATGCATTAAACTGGAATTAATGAAACCAACTGAATATTTTCACAGCACCATAAGAAAAAATCAAATTTCTACCCACACTAATTTTAGATGTGTCATTTCATTACCTGAATCTTCAAGGTTTTGGCATTATTTGCTTCGCATTATTTACCAAAGATACTGAAAAATGTATAAATAAACACATTTTATTTTGTAGCAAAATCTGTGGAAAAATGCAAAGCAGTTGACTGCTGGCAACTGAATTGGTGACTTATGACTCTGTGAGAGTTCAAATGTTCATAATGGCCGCTGAGCTTGGGCGTAGAGGGGGTGGTGACACCTGCACGTTCAGTCGTGACCTCTCGTTTCCACATTTTTATGCAATTTAAAAAAACTGTGCTAATCAAATTTATAGCTGCAGTATTCAAGGGGCTTTCGCATTCAAAATAATAGCATTATTTAAAACCGGCAAGTTTAATAAAACCGCGTTAAACAAGGGATACCTGTATTCTTACCCATAAATCATAAATGTAGGCACCTTAAATAAACTTGATTAAAATAATAATATAATTTGAGAAATTTAAAGTATAATTATTTTTTAAATGTTTACCAATGATTCATGTGTATTGTTTCTTCAGTATGCAGAAAAGATAATGTCCAATCCATCCAATCAATGCACAATGACAAAACTTTTTCAAGCAAGAGAGAGAGAGAGAACTCACTACGAAGAACTTTTTTAGCATTCCAGCCCAACATAGGAAAAGTGTAATAAGTTAAGTAGATGGTACAGGTCAATGGATGGTGATATTTGCTGAATTTTAACACATTTTAATGTAAGACTGTTTGAGAGGTGCTTATACATTGAAATAATTCAGCATTTAGAGATGCAGTCTTGTTGCTGTGTTGATTGCTTAATTTTATTTTGTGATGTCTGTGTCTCCTATACTATGTCAATTTGATATTAATGATGATGATTATCCTTACTGTTATTGTTTGAAATACCTATGTTGATCCTATGATTTTTTTTAGCCCTCCAATGTTTATGACAAGTCAGCACCCATCTAAACATATAAGTCTATAAACAGTTTTACAGTGGAATTTTATTCTGGATGGAGACTAGACAAGTCAAGAATATTTACTTTTTTTAGAACAACTACAGTGTTCCTTGGAATTCTTAAATTGATGAAAAGTAATTACTCTATCTACTATGCTTTCTTTGAGTATCAAGTATTTGTTATGTCATCAGAAATATCCCAGTCTTTGGAACTCAGCACCATCTCTGCAATTTTTACTCTGAGTTAACCAGGTGTCCTCTTGTAAACGGAAGGCACTCTATTAATGGGGTCTTTTCTCAGGGGCAACTTCTCTCTACTCAGTCTCACAAAGAGGCTATATCTCTGCAGTGATCTGAGAGTTTTGTATTCTGGCCAGTGTCCCTAATTTTGCATTTTGAATCTCTGTAATTCTACCAAGGTCATGATCATGTTCTTGGTCATTTTTTTGACTAAACTCTTGCCCTGTTGTTTAGTGGGATTATTGGCTTTAGAATGATTCTGTATTATTTCAGTTTTTAAAGATGAAACTAACTAACATACTGGACACCCATTTCATATCTAGGGAGGAAGTGGACTCTGTCTGATGCTATACAGGTAGCAATATCTGCTCTTAGACATAGAGACATTGTGGGACAGGTACAACAAGGAAGAGGTGGGTTTAGGTTAGGGATAAGTCAACCCACATGGCATAGGGCAACATCTACCAAGAGAAGACAGCTGGTGGTCTAGCTGGGAAAATCTGGAGCATCACATCTCAAGCTCATCTGGAAGGATCTGTAGGAGATGGAAGAAAGCTGAATGAGCTTCATCATCAGAGCCACCTATGATGTTCTTCCACCACTCATGAGCCTATATCAGTGGGTTGGAGAAGATCCATCATGTTCTTTCTGCCAAACCCCAGCAATGTTAAAGCACATCCTCACCGGCTATAAAACAAGTCTGTCCCAAGGCCACTACACCTGGAGGCATAACCAGGTTCTACAACAAGTGGCTATTACCCTGGAAGAAAGGAGATAAGGAGATCTACCACTAATGAGCCACCCCACCCCCAAATCACCAGATTCGCAAACACCATCCCATTCGTAACAGCAGGACAACCGCCAGTGAAACCATCTACAAAAAAGGAACCAACCCTCCTGGGGACTGCTTGGGACTGGAAGATGCAGGTTGATCTAAATTAGAAGCTAATTTTTTCCAGTAGAAATTATTACATCTGCTGTTAGGCCAGACCTGATCTTGTGGTCAACCTCGTACAAGTCCTTGTTCACTATGTAGTTAATGGTGCCATGGAAGGCAGCAGATGATGAGGCATATGAACGCATAATTCTTAAGTATGCAGACATAGCAGCTGAGGCAGAACAACGTGGCTGGCATACCCAGGTGCTCTCAGTAGAAGTATGGTGTAGAGGATTTGTAGCCACATCAAGAATCAGGCTTCTGAGTAAGAAGGCAAGCCTTCCGATAGGCCGTCAAGTCGCCTTCAGAAGCTGCCAAACGAAGCAGCAACTGGATTTGGCTGAAGAGAAAGGATTCCAACTGGGCCACAAAATGATAAGCAATGGGTAAAAGCAGAGGGAAATGCACCTGGTGGCATTGTTGAGCCCTATGGACTTGTCATGAGCCTATTAATGAAACATCAGTGAAGCAGGGTGCCCACCTGATTAACCCAATGAAGCAATTGTCCTACACCCATTCAACACGTCAACAAAGTGCTGAATATTTGGTTTGTAATATCAAGTCCTATGAGCTTGACCTATGGTTCTTCACAGTTCTATTGCAGTGAAACTTCTAGACCTTCTTTGAAGAATTTCTGTTCTTAAAAGTGTTGTACAACTTCATTCACATAAATGTAATTCCTCTATTAATCATTGCCCAAGTGAATCAAGTGAACCCAGCTGGATTATATTCAGTTTAGTGAGCAAAGGTGCTTGGGTCCAGTCCCGGAGATCTTATTCAGAGGCTAACTAGTCTATGTTTTACTTTTTTGAGCTCCTGGTTTACTTAACTTTTTTTTTTTTTTTACAAGTCCCTGGGTTTATTTAACATTCTAGTAAAGTGTATATTTTGCTTTCTCATACACATCTAAAAGATGTGTAAAAAGTTTACAAAATAAATATAAGGACATTTATTCATTTAAATATTTTTAAAAGCTACATTTCACAGATGACAATCAATCAGATATTATCAATCAGATGTTGTGTTTTTTTTTTTGTTAAACATTGTTAATATTATGTAATCTTTATTCACTGTAGATTACCTGCTTTTTAAAAAGGAGGCCCTAAAAATAAATGACTAGATCTTTAACCATGAATTTGTTAAGGTATTGGATGGGCTTATTTTGTAAAAACAAGAATGTGTTATGGTAGTGTATTTCTTTATACTTGGACTAATTCCCTAAAGAAGCCAAAAGAATATCAAAGTAGTCAACTTGTAGAGGGCAGAGATGAACAAAGAGAGAATGAAAAGTATCAGGTATGGGCCTGCTTATACAGGATGCCACTCTTTTCATTTCCACAGTACCACTATCAAAGACCTTCATCTTATCATTCATATTTTTTATTCTCTTTGCTCGTCTAAAGTTCTGGTCTCTCTTTCCCTGTGCCAATGACCCTTTGACATATCTCAGCTTGCCCACTACAAACTTACTGGTTCAATGACCTATTCTGGAGTCACTTCTGAGTTAAAGGGAGGTGTATAGAGATTCAGAGCCACAAGACTAGTGTAACCTTTGGTGGCTTCTGAGACTACAGCATGGCTACATTTTTCACAGTATTTAAATAACCAGGGCATCTTTAAAAGATCTCATAATATTTAACTGGTAGGTGTCACCCACAAGAGAAATCGCATTGTCCTCCTTCTAACTCCTCAAGAGATCTTTTCAGAGAATCAGTATCTCTAAGTGTTATCTAGGCTGTTTGTTCCACACACCTTTGACAAGTATTGTTCACTCATGCACATGACACAAATCTCTGACTGGACAGGGCATCTGTTCAGTCCAGTAAATAAAGGGGCAGGACTGAAGCAAAAACTGCCCTGGACCAGGAAATGAAACCAAAACTCATGATCTCAAAAATTGCAAAAGGATCTAAGAGAAAAATCAAAATAAAATCAAAAGTATGAAAAAAAATTATCAACCAGAAATTGTTGTTAAAAAAACACAAATATCCTAACTCCAAGAACATCCGAGGACTCAATAGATGTACCACTAAGATGAAATTAATATTCACTAATAATGACACACTCTGACCCTGCAGTATGTGAAAAACAGAGGCACTGTCGACCCCTTGAACCCTCAGATCAGACGTCAGACACCAGATAAAAGTCCAATTATTATTTATTTTATAATAATAATGTGCACCAAGCACACTACACTCCACTATACTCATATAATAACACAATAATAAATCAATAATCAATCAATCCTCCACTCCCAGATGCATTGCCTCCCTTCCACCCAGCTCAGCTCACTCATCTGGGTTTCCCACAGTCTTTTAAAGTCCATGACCCGGAAGTGCTCCTGAACCCTTGGCCATGTGACTCGTTAGCACTTCCGGGTCGGATGAAAACTCTCCTTCTTCATCCCGGAAGTACGTCGTTTCCTCTGTCGCGGTAATTAAGATGCACTTCCGGGTTATAGGGCACATGTAAGTCCTTGAGCCTCCCTGCAGCATCCTCTGGTGGGCCCCACGGTGTCCAGCAGGGTCGGGAATAAAAACTCCATTGTCCATGATTCCCTGCTGGTCTTTGGGGCACTTCCATGCTACAGGGAGGGCTCCATCTAGTGGCCTGGGGGTATTGGCTGGGATGAACGACCGGCCATCTCCCACTAGTAATAATATGTGCTGACTTCAACCATATGACTTTGGAAAGAACTATGATAAATTTCTGTCAATTTGTGTCTCATTCCAAATAAAAAGCTGGATCTGCTCTATTCAGATATCAAAGTTGTTTAATTAAAACAAAACTGGGTGACATTTTGAACTAACCTGCACATCCTCTCTCTAACACACTAACAATGTTCTACAGGTGATTTAAAATTCTGGACAGAATCTGTAGCGTATTATATATAAAGATATTTAAAAAATTTGATATTTTTTAATTTTGCTTGGTTGATATTTATGAGAATGTCTCTGTTTCTAATTACAGACAATGAGCATGTTTTCCATATCATTTTTAATGTAATGTGTTAAAATATGCATTTTATTAATGTTTACTTTCATCTTTTCATCATCTTAAATTAATACTTAGACATTTGATATATTCAACCCCCACCCCCCTTACTCACGATGTAGTGCATTCTTTTTTCAAAATGACTACTATCATTCTATGCTCAAATAAATATACAACAATGTGTCTAATCATTATGAAGTGCACTGAGAGAATAGTCATGGTATTTCTATGACTATCCACATGGCCCTCCCTCTCATTTTGAGAAAGAGAACAGTTATGCTAGAATGATGCTCATGGCTATAACTTAGCATTCAAAAGAACAGAACTGGGCGCAAACTGACAAACTGCAAATCTTTGACCTGGATCCCTCTATTTGTAATTGGACTTTCTTATAGGCAGACCCCAGCCTGATGGAACTGGGTTTCTTATTTCCAGCACATTTCTAATTAATACTGACACTACTGAATAATGTTTCTTCAATTCTGTAATCTACACTCTCTTCACTCACAACTGTGTTGCCTCCAGTGAAAACATCAAATTTGCTGACAACACTATAATCATAGGTCTGATCACCAGGGTGTGGTGCAAGGACAGCAACTTGTCTCTGAGCATCACAAAATAAAGAGATGATGGAGGAAGGGACAAAACAGGAGAGCATCACATATCATTATACACTGGGTTGGTGTGTACATGAGGTCCTCACCTGGACACACAACACCACCCATCTGGTAAAGAAACTGCAACAATATTTGCATCTTCCGAGAAGACAGAGGAAATTCAGAATGCCTCCTGAAATTTTAGTTACTTCTTCAGATGTATTATTGTTGGTATTTTCACCAGTTGCATCAGAATCTAGTATGGAAACTGCACTGCGATGAATCACAAGTCCCTACAGTGAGCAGTAAAGACAGGCCAGGCCATCAAAAAGACTGCCCTCTCACCAGTACAGGACATGTATGTCAATAAATACTCTACCCATTTTCAGCAATATATGTTCACATTCCTGTTGCCCAACAAATGGTACGGGAGTGTGATTATTTTTTAAAATCTTGTTTAACTAAGTTTATATTAAGAGAAATATTTAGGTCAATGACCCTAACTAGATTTTCTGAATTAACCAAACAAATCAAGTCAAGTTGGGGAGCATGCACTGGTACAGTGTGTTGCCGCACCCACTACACAACGAAACAACTTGGGATCCCGGTTTGCAACCCCCCAGGCAGACACACAGTCCAGTCCCACCCTCCGGAAATGACCCTCTATCTGCCGCAGCCAGGTGTTACGTGGGCGACCCCTTGGCCTAATCCAGTCACTCGGGTCCCCAACAATGAGGATCGTACGAGCTGGATCACCCTTGGAGAAACGCGCCATATGGCTGAAGTGCCATAACTGACGCTCCCTCACAATGCAGGTAATTTGCCTCATTCGGGACTCCATGAGCAACCGCTCATTCAACACAAAGTCAAACCAACGACACCCAAGGATTCTCCAAAGAGACACAGTACCAAAGGAGTCCAGTCTTCGTCTCAAGTCACTGATTAGCGTCGGAGTCTCGCAACCATATAGCAAGACAGGAAGCACCAGGACTCTAAAGACTTGGGCCTTAGTCCTTTTGCATAGATATCGGGAGCGCCACACACCCCTTTCCAGTGACCTCATGACCCCCCCATGCTCTCCCAATCCATCTACTGACTTCACAGGAAGAGTCACCAGAGACATGAATGTCACTGCCAAGGTAAGTAAACCTCTCAAAAAGGTCAACACTCTCTCCGCAAACAGACACACTGATGATGGCTGTGCCCAAGAGGTCATTAAAGGCCTGGATCTTGGTTTTTATCCAGGACACTTGCAAGCCCAGACGCTCAGACTCCTGGCTCAGTCTCTCAAGCGCCCCGATCAGAGCCTTCATTGATTCTGCGAAGATCACAGGATCGTCAACAAAGTCAAGATCTGTGAATCTTTCTTCACCAACAGATACCACATCCGCTGGACCCCATGACCTTCCCCAACACCCAGTCCATATAAGCATTAAACAGAGTAGGAGCAAGAACACACCCCTGACAAACCCCAGAATCAACTGGGAAAAACGCAGAGGTCCTGCCTCCACTCTGCACAGCACTCACAGTACCAGTGTACAGGCCAGCCAAAAAATTAACCAAACAATTATCAAAAAAGTCTTTGTTCTGCTTAATCAAATATTTAGCTTTACTAAGAATGAAAAATTCAGTAAGACAAACAAAACAAACTAAGTTAGCCCAGTTTGGAAATCTGTGCTAACCAGGCATTTAACAGCTTGCTTTCCAACTGAACAATCTGAGTTAAATGAACTACTTTGGTCATAAGTGGATAAAACTCAAAAAACTTGCATAATGTTGCCTTAATATTATGAACTATCTCAACTTTTTTTTTTTTTTGTAACATTTAGAAACAATTTTTACCCGCAAGGCAGTCAGACTTTCCTTCATAAACACACCTCATTTTGCCTACCACAGTCTATTGCAGCCACTATTTCTTTTTAATAAGCTAACCTTTTACCCTCCCTGGTACTTGTTTTTCATTGCACAATATTGCCCAGACATTGCTAGTTATTACATATGTAACCTACAGATTGTAGATAGATAGATAGATAGATAGATAGATAGATAGATAGATAGATAGATAGATAGATAGATAGATAGATAGATAGATAGATAGATATTGTAAACACTGTATATAAGTTTTTAATGGATACATGCTCATGTGCTTTTTATAGTTCTTAGTTTATATGTTTTAACATTTTCTAATTTCTTTAAATGTTTGTTTCCTGCCTTGCACCCTGTGTTGGCTGGGATTGGCTCCAGCAGACCCCCGTGACCCTGTAGTTAGGATATAGCGGGTTGGATAATGGATGGATGGATGGTATCACAAGATGCCATAACCAAAAAACTTCACTGTATAGTATAACACTGTAATTTAGCTGAGGATTTGACAATGGAACATAATAATACTTTAAATGGTAAGGAAAAATAAGCAATAGTTAAAAATGTATAAACAATCTATCAATAATTAAACAATCAATATAATGGTAAAACATATAAACAAAATCAATTGGGCTTGCATTTGCTTGTTTTGCTAATGAGAAGTCAAGCAAAATGACCCCTTTTGTTGGCTAACTAAAAAGATTACAATATGCAAGCTTTCGAGGCAACTCTGACCCCTTCTTCAAGCAAGATGAAATACAGAAACTGGAGTTCCCTGTGTTTATATACACACTAGGACAAATAACAAAATTGGAAAACCTTTACGTGAGACATCTTAAATGTAAAAAATTAATAGACCTCTTCAGGCTAAGATTCATTTAGCAACAGAGGAGAACAATGCATGGTCAAGATGGCTGGATAAGATAACTGTCCAACAAAGTCTTTTTTTAACACATTACAACATGGTTTAAATAGAGACAAGAGTTTATGGCCAGATATGAGGATTGTTTGCATCTCTCTTACTGACACAGACAACCTGACTACAGATCCACATTGTTTTGAAAAACTCATCAGAAACTTCAAAAGACTTTGTTATTCTTTTGAGTTAGCCAATAAAAGGGGTCATTTTGCTTGACTTCTCGCTACATTCATAATGGCAAACACGATACAACACCCTAGTGCTACTTGTTTTGCTAGGAAATGTGAACTCAGTCATTAGAAGTAGTTGATGAATAACACTGAGTAACGAATCTACTGTAATGTAATAAAAGATGTAACTGCATGGAACGGAAAAGCAGTGTGTTTTGTGGTCTTTCATCAGTATAGCCGATCAGATCAGAACACTTTTATTTAGACGATCCTCTGTTGTGCAGGCCTGAATTCACTGTACCAATGCAATTAAACACTAATTTTTTGGAGATGTCATTCAACAGCACTGTTTTCTGCATATCCTTTTAGGCTCTCACTTTAATTATTGTGTATAGTCAGCATGTGTAGATGGGAATCAAACAGAATGGAATAGAAAATCATGAAATTAATTCTGGAGACTTTTTTTTTTACTGTACAACATTTCTGTTAATAGAATGAATTTTTTGATTGGTCATTGACTGTAATATGGAGGTAGGCTACATTCATGTTTCCATGCTAGATGGATGGACAGATATTTATCAGTATATTGGAATGTGTAATGTTGTATGGTAATAAATGTTCTAAAGACAAATAAATCATTCTAGTCACTTCAGTGTATGGGTGGACAGATGAATTTTACATTTTTATCCAGCTCTCTGAAACAGGGTCATGTACTCCAATTTAAATACTATTTAATTAATGCTAATTAATTGGCAATATTTACCATTTACTCAAAGATATAAAAATAATTTTTAATCTCTTTCTTTTGTAATTCAGTTATTTTATATTTATAATCACAATCAATGTTTAAAGCATGAAGCTGACATATGACATCTATATATATATATACATCATTCATACCTGGTGGCATGGATCGTGGACTATCTTAAAGACAGACCTCAGTATGCGCGTCTCGGGAACTGCAGGTCTGACATTGTGGTCAGCAGCACAGGAGCGCCGCAGGGGACTGTACTTTCTCCGGTCCTGTTCAGCCTATAAACATCGGACTTCCAATACAACTTGGAGTCCTGCCATGTGCAAAAGTTCGCTGATGACACTGCTATCGTGGGCTGCATCAGGAGTGGGCAGGAGGAGGAGTAGAGGAACCTAATCAAGGACTTTGTTAAATGGTGCAACTCAAACCACCTACAACTGAATGCCAGCAAAACCAAGGAGCTGGTGGTGGATTTTAGGAGGACCAGGCCCCTCACAGACCCCGTGATCATCAGAGGTGCCTATGTGCAGAGGGTGCAGACCTATAAATACCTGGGAGTGCAGCTGGATGATAAATTGGACTGGACTGCCAATACTGATGCTCTGTGTAAGAAAGGACAGAGCCGACTATACTTCCTTAGAAGTCTGGCGTCCTTCAACATCTGCAATAAGATGCTGCAGATGTTCTATCAGACGGTTGTGGCACGCGCCCTCTCCTATGCGGTGGTGTGCTGGGGAGGCAGCATAAAGAAGAGGGATGCCTCACACCTGGACAAACTGGTGAGGAAGGCAGGCTGTATTGTAGGCACGGAGCTGGACAGTTTGACATCCGTTGCAGAGCGACGGGTGCTCAGCAGGCTCCTGTCAATCAAGGAGAATCCACTGCATCCACTAAATAGTATCATCTCCAGACAGAGGAGCAGCTTCAGTGACAGACTGCTGTTACTATCCTGCTCCACTGACAGACCGAGGAGTTTGTTCCTCCCCCAAACTATGCGACTCTTCAATTCCACCTGGGGGGGGGGGGGGGGGAGGGGGTAAACGTTAACATTATTCGAAGTTATTGTTTGTCTGTATACCTGCATTGTTATCACTCTTTAATTTAACATTGTCTTTATCAGTATGCTGCTGCTGGAGTATGTGAATTTCCCCTTGGGATTAATAAAGTATCTATCTATCTATCTATCTATCTATCTATCTATCTATCTATCTATCTATCTATCTATCTATCTATCTATCTATCTATCTATCTATCTATCTATCTGGGCAGTGAGCAGCTGCAGAACTAGTGTGCAGCACCGCACACTATTTCAACGTTCTCTGCTTTACGTCTGATTTCTTACTTTTCTGCAGTCCCTACAGTTACGTCCTCAGTGATTAATTTTTGATACAAATGTTTCAATTTACTTCATCTGATAAAGGAAAAATATAATTAACATAGTAGAAGGTCTTTGATATAGTGGCTTTCAGAATTTCTGTTACTTACTTTAAACACAGAAAAGTTGCATTTTTGTTTGTGAAATTATTTTAGAAATTCTCATCAGTATGGAGTAACCACAAGAGAAATTTACTAAAAGGGAGACTTTGATTTTTTTTAATATAATGTCCACATCCCAATAAAAATGACACCAATTTTTATGTGATTATCATGACTGTAACTTGCCAAACTTAATACAGCATGCAATAACAATCATTTAAAAATCACTTTGCTGAAAGTCATCAATTAAATGAAAACTAAAATGTCAGTTTTACTAGATTTTTATAATAAACATAACTGTTTTAGCTGTTTAAGTGTTTTTAAAAAAAAAAATGTTGGTTGATGCGCCTTCCCTAGTTTGGTACATCTTGTATAATGTGTGCACTTTCAGCACACATTACCCAACCTTCTGCAATTGTATACTTTAAAATTAATGAAACACATTAAATGATAGAAATAAAATAAAAATAGTGCAACATACAATTATTTATAAAATAGGTGCTTCTATATTATTGTTGAAGGACAAAACAGGTTGCAAAGGTTTAACTTATTAACAAGGAGTGTGATCTGTGAATTAAGAATGAGAATGTCACTTTCTTACAAAGTAAATCCGAGAGACACATCTCACATAAACACATTAGGACGGAGCTCTAGAGAGAGAGAGCACCATGATTTTGTATGCAGCACAGCAAGTGTAGACGGCAGCTCTGGAGTGTTTCATTATGCCATTTTGTAGGTGAGCACTGTAATTTATAAGAGGTTTCTCAGATGAACTGTGACTTTCTCAGGATTTAAACAGTTTTGGTAGTCGGTAATCTGTATATCAGGATTCCTGAAGTATTTTTCCTCTGTTACAGTCTGCTAATACTTCTTACTTGACATCAGTAAAGTATAAAACTAAGAAATAATGTAGGCATGGCAAAACACTTGTGCATGTGAAGTTCTTTTGAATACAGTGAGTTGAATGAGCTTAACTATACCAGATCTCATTATTCTTAGGCTGACACTTTTAGTTTTTATTGAAGCACAGGCAGGTGAATTGACTTGTGTGTGGTCACACGGTATCAACAGTGGGATCTGAACCTACCACATCAGGATGTGAAGTCCAAAGTGTTAACCACTACACCACAGCACCTGCCTACAACTATAAAGCATTCCGGCAAACACAAATATAAGTCATATTATTACCTGCTAATTTGAGGTGGTTGTATAAAGTCTGAAAATATCTTCAATGATCTACTGTTTCAGTATAACATAAGTATTGAATAAACAATAATGCACACATTAAATATACTGTACATTGTATTTGGAATTTACACCAAATCAAGATAAGTAATACACCTTTCAGATTGGGTTTACAGGAGCTACAAGAAAATGGAAAGTTGGCCCATCAAACAATTTAGTGTTATCTGAAGGCTACATCTAGGTTACCAGAATGTTACTCACTAATATTACCATAATGCTAAGATAGAAAGTTTTTTTATCTGATACCAGAATGTTATCTGAGACGTTACCAAATAACCATTTGGGAACCTATTAAGAAATTGCTGTGTGCATGTTTGGGGGCTGCTAGGTTTCTGTAGCTCCAACTTTTGCTTTGCTCCTTGGACTGTAGGGATGAGCTCAGAAAACCAGCAAATCTGTGTTGGAGGTGGCAGAGCTAGAGAAGTCAGAATTGTTTTTAATGAAAGACAAGACATATTGAAATTCTGAACATGATGATGCTAACATGTTTATGCAGCTTAACATTTATTCCTCTTCATTTGCTTCTTCATTCACAATTGCTTAATATCTGGCCTTAGTTTTCTCCCTCTTACCTAAACAAAAAGAGCAAAAACCTTTATGTAATGTGAAAAAATGTAAAAACCAAAAAATTATAAATGACATTATTTGTAAAATAAATTATAATAATATTGGCAGAGATTTTTATTAATAAAAAGAACTGTGATGACGTACATTAATGTAAATATAGTGTATGCTCTGCGGTGGGTTGGCACCCTGCCCAGGATTGTTTCCTGCCTTGTGCCCTGTGTTAGCTGGGATTGGCTCCAGCAGACCCCCGTGACCCTATGTTCGGATTCAGCGGGTTGGAAAATGGATGGATGGATAGTGTATGCTTCTGATCACTTAAAATGCATGTTAGATTATCCAGTAACCAACAGGGAATCAAAACGTAGCATTACCATTACATTAGCTGTTTATTGAGGAGATCACCAGGGTGTGTGGAATATTTTTTTTCTCACAGAAGAATCTAAGACGTCTGGCAAACAAGAAGAAACCAAACAGTCAGCTAAGCTCATTTGGCTTTACTCTAAAATGTTTATGGTATACTCTTAAAAATAAAGGTGCCAGAGTAGTTCTTCAGAGCGATGCCATTGGGGAAACATTTTTTGGTTCCCAAATGACCCATTCACATGAAGATGCCAGAAAGAACTGCCATTTATTGAGATCTGTAACAGACTCCATACAGTAAATAACCATGATGGTAACAGATTTGTGAAATACCAATGGCTCTTGAATTTAAAAGGACTCTTGATGCAAACAGTCACAGAGGCTAAGTCCAGGTTTTTTTAATCTGTTAGTGTCCTGCTATAGACTGCCATACATTCAAGATCTCAGTTTTTTTCCCTACATATCAGGACCCTTTTCAAAGCATAAAGAACCAACTTTATATGCAGAGTACCACTCCCAGAATGAAATAGTTCTTTGTCAAGCAATTGTTCTACGAGGAACCACCCTGAGCACATGTGACAGACGTGAAAGGGTCTGGAGAAGCCATAGAGAACTTTATGCTGACTGTAACATTGTTCAGCATGACCAGTTTGGTGGTGGGTCAGTAATGGTCTGGGGAGGCATATCCATGGAGGGACGCACAAACCTCTACAGGCTAGACAATGGCACTTTGACTGCCATTAGGTATCGGGATGAAATCCTTGGACCCATTGTCAGACCCTTTGCTGGTGCAGTGGGTCCTGGGTTCCTCCTGGTGAATGATGATGCCCAGCCTCATGTGGCGAGAGTATACAGACAGTTCCTGGAGGATGAAGAAATTGATACCATTGACTGGCCCCCACACTCGCATGACCTAAATCCAATAGAACACCTCTGAGACATTATGTTTCAGTCCATCCGATGCCGCCAGGTTGCAACTCATACTGTCCAGGAGATCAGTGATACCCTGGTCCAGATCTGGGAGGAGATCCCCCAGGACACCATCCATCGTGTCATTAGGAGCATGCCCCCCATGACGTTGCTAGGCATGCATACAAGCATGTGGGGGCCATACAAACTACTGAGTACAATTTGGAATTGCTGCAATGAAATTTTGGCAAAATGGACTAGCCTGCCGCATCATTTTTTCACTTTGATTTTCGGAGTGTCTATGAATTCAGCCCTCTGCAAGTTGATAATTTTCATTTCCATCAAACAATGTGGCATCCTTTCGTTCCTAACACATTACCCAGTTCATATCAGTATAGATATCCAGCATGATTTTTTCCCATTGAGATCTGATGCGTTTCCAAAGTGTTCCTTTCATTTTTGAGCAGTTTATATCATCTGTCTGTAACTTCGTTTAATGTTCTGTGTTCTCAGTATATACAGTAATTAAAACACGGTGTGCCTTCTCTTTTTGTCTGTATGCTATTACTTTTTGTTTCAATTAGTATTTCAGGGAATAGTGCTGAAGTTGCTCATTTACTTTCTGCTGCTGATGAAAATTGGAAACCGTCTCCAGGTTGAATTTTAAAAAAATCAAAAAACGACCTCCGACAGGGCGCTTATTAAAAGGTTATAGCATACCGCTTTGTTTGTTTTCAAATGTTTTCACTTGTTTGCAACCTGCTCAAAAATAACACAAAGTGAACTTAGTGGCTCTTTTAAGTCCTGGAAAGAACTCTCGAGTATCTTTAAAGGTTGCGCTGTCCTCTTGCGGCGTTGCCAGGAGGTGCAGGACCTCAGTGACGTGCGGAGCGCTCGAGCAGCTGGATGGGAAGAGGAGGAGGAGGAGGCTTGAGACACGGTGCACGACTTTGCACAGGCTCGCCGATCTGGAATTGAGATTTTTCACAGTTGTTGTCTACAGCGGATCCGCAAGAAACAGAGAAATGTGTCCACATGAGCTAAATGATAACTGCTTCATCTTATAGATAAGGAGTACAGGATTCCAAAACACTGGAAAGGACCTCTTCGAAAAATGACGTTTAAACTTCAATACAGTTTTAAAACATGGGAATTTTAGATCCAATTTGCACTACACTGCAGTTTTGTGATTCTAAACTGTGGCTCTTCAAATTGCAATATGTTTGCACAGAAGATGTTGGTACTCGCAAGCCAACGGGCGCCGTAAAAGACGTGCATACAACCCCGACAACCGAGCATCATTTTTAAAGATGAATTCCTCTTTTTCCAAAAAGTGAGTGGATGCTGTTTGCGCCTGTGAACTAACGAGTCATTTTCGTTTCCCTTCTCATGTATGGGTTTTCAAAGATGACTTTTTCTGATTTGATTAACAAGAGCTTCAATGGAAACTTTTCACGAGTCACGGCTACTCAGCTCCCTTTCGATCAGCCTTTGGCAAACTGCAGTAGCAACAATTCTACGAAGCTCATCCTGAACTCTCAGGCGATTGGCGTGGGAATTTTCCTAGCAGTCTTCATTTTGTTCGCGATAGTCGGGAACATTTTGGTGATACTGTCAGTGGTCTGCAACAGACATTTACAGACTGTGACAAACTACTTCATCATAAACCTCGCGATTGCAGACTTGCTCCTAAGCACTATAGTCCTTCCCTTTTCTGCCTCTTTAGAGGTTTTGGGATTTTGGGTCTTTGGAAGGATATTTTGCAACATCTGGGCTGCTGTTGATGTTCTTTGCTGCACTGCATCCATTATGAGTTTGTGCGTAATATCAATTGACAGGTACATTGGAGTAAAATATTCCCTGAAATATCCAACTATTATGACCGAGAGGAAAGCCGTCGTGATTCTTATTGTGGTGTGGGTGTCCTCCATGGTAATCTCAATCGGTCCTCTTTTAGGATGGAAGGAACCCCCGCCCCTGGACGAAAGCATATGCAAAATTACCGAAGAACCTGGCTATGCGCTCTTTTCATCTTTATTCTCTTTCTATCTCCCATTAATGGTGATTTTAGCCATGTATTTCAGAATTTACATTGTAGCCAGGAGGACTACTAAAAGTCTGGAAGCAGGGGTGAAAAAAGAGCGCAACAAGTCAATAGAAGTGGTCCTTCGAATCCACTGTAGGAGCGTACTAGAAGAGGCGGCGGCGAACAGCTCCAAAAGCAAGTGCCACCCTTTCCGTAGCTCCCTGTCTGTGCGTCTTCTCAAATTTTCAAGGGAAAAGAAAGCTGCTAAGACCCTGGCTATTGTGGTCGGAGTGTTCATTCTGTGCTGGTTGCCCTTCTTCTTTGTGTTGCCATTGGGTATGTATATTGGGCTTTACTGACCGTTGGATACTGACCGTTATGGAAAAGGCAGGTTTTTTTTTTGTTTTTTACCGGGGAAATGCCTGTTTTGCGGTATCTTTCTACATGTTCACGTGCATTCTGTAATAGCATTTTAATCATTTGCTAATCATATAGCTACTATATGTACAATGCCAATTGCAGCTTACGCACCCATTATTTACGTGCAGCTGCAGGTGAATGACACTTTAATCCCGACCAGTTCGTATCTCAGTTCCTCCCACCATGTGGGTAACGATTACGTGCAGCAGTCACAGGAGCCACCTTTCCAGTGAAAATCTCCTCCTTTGCGGGGTTTCTCTGAGATTTCTCGAGCTTAGTGATTCACGAACCCCTAAATTTATATTTCATGTCAGCAAAATACAAATGAGAAAAAAGTACCAAACGAAACCGTCCAGATTTTCTCAATCTTAAGAAATAAAGTAATTTCAATGGAAAACGAGACTTCGTGATTAACAGCGTACTCGTGACAGAAATCACACTTGAAAGTATGAGTTTCTTTTCTAATATCGAGCACTTACATAAGCTAATGGGGTTTTCTCTTTCCGAAAGCTGCTAATTCGGAAAGCGTCTTTAAAGTAACCAACATGTGGCGACTCTTCATATTAGATAAAATTAACATCTGTTCAGCAGTTACCCTTAAATGACTACATTCTCGTCAATCCAGGAGTTAGTTCAGGTTATCGTTTAATTTATTTTTAAATGAAGGACACACACATACACTAAAATAGTTCCATAAAGCGAATGGACTGCGATGGACTGGCTTCACGTCCAGGGTTGAGTTCTGCCTTGCGCTGAGTACAGCCAGGATAACCTCCGTGACCCTCATTTTTAATAAAGTGAGATTAAAATGATTATGTATATTGTAAGAGAACGTTTCATTTTGTATTAATTTATTCCGCCACATTATCATTACATATTGAAAGTAGTCGTTGTGAGATCAGTTGTGGTGCAAACAGGCATTTTTCATAATTAGAATGCGAAGCTTCGCAGAATTAATTATCACATAAAAAGAAAGTAGAATTTGGCAGAAAAACATAATCACCGCGGAACAGCGGCATAGCATATTAAAGGTCTTAGATAATTCATGGGTTATTATGATGATGATCATTAACAAGGCAGCAGGGTAGCTTACTGGTTGAGGCTGCTGATGCTTCACTGATTGATCGTCCTAGATTTCAGCCGCGAGCCCGGTCACTGCCCTTATGGAGTTTTCATGTTTTCCTTGTGTTTCCATGGGTCTTCCTCCGAGTATTCCTGTTTTCCTCCTAAATACCCAAAGACGTCAATGTCAGGTTACTTCAAACTGGCTCTGCGTAAGTGTGCCCTCCGACTAACAGGCAACCTGTCTTACCTTGCGCCAGACACCGGCTCTCCGCAACACTAAATACGATTAAAAGGGTTTTCAGAATGTTATAATATATATTTACATTAAAATTCTGAAAAAAATACATATACAGATATAGACAAAAAATCGAAATAACAGCAATGTGACTGAACTGCGCTGAACAAACATTAATAAATCATTTATTATGCAAAACAATTTTCGTGTACATTCATCGTTATTCATATACTGGCTTGGATGCACGCAGGTAATTAGAACTGAGTGATATAGATTACTTTCCACAATCCAATTGATTCATTAATTAATGTTTCTACATAAGCAAATGCATCTATGCCAAAAGCACTTTATCAGAACCTTGAGTCAATGATTTGCACTACATATTCGATTATCTTACTGCAACTGTGATGAGATTACACATATTAAAGCCAATAAAAGACTCAATTAAGGTGTGGGTGTTATCGCTAATTGAAAGAATGCTAAGAGACAAGTTGCATTATTGTAAAATGATAGACATTTTTCGCAAATGTGGCATTGGAAGTTTTCAGAGTTGTCCATTTCAGAGCGTTGAAATACCCAGTTACTAGTTAACTGGAGTTAAGTAGCTTTTGGACCTTCAAATATCAGATTTTTTAAATATGACAATCAATTTTTATAATTACACTTATGTAAGTAAAAATAATAAATAAATAGAACAGCCAATTGCTATTTCGGAGAAAAACATAAATAAAACTTACTCAACTTCCTTTCCCTCAATAGACAGTGTAATATATCATTGTAATTAATATACAGTAGGTCTGCTACTCACACTAGTATATTCTAATTTGGCACAGTCACATTTGATTTCTTAATGTACGTGACTTCATAAACTGATCAGGGTAGCTCTTACTCCATTAGAGAATAAAAACATTAAGGGTACGTGTGATACACAGAGTTGGAAATCCCTTGAGGCTTTTGTCTCTTTCCTTTAGCAATTAGTGACTAACTATTAATGCAGGGTGTTACACTTACCAGGCTTTTGAAATGATGTTGTGCTCAGACATTTTATGTCAGAAGTCATTTTGATGGCATTTTTGCTTTCACTACATTAGTGGTTCTCTAATTTAGTCCTAGGGGTTGCTACAGATTTTTGTTCCATGCAATTTCACAAATAGTGAGTAATTTTTACCTTTAATTGACCTTTCTGTTTAATTAGCTAACCTTTTTTTTACTTCTCTTTTTTGCATTTTAAAAAGTGTGAGGTTTCCATTTGTTATTTTCTTTTTCATTAACTTTTTCTATGGCATTTGCTGCCTTAATTATAATTCAGTACTGAGAAGTTTATGATGAACAGAGCAGACACCAATGCAAGCAATACTGAAAGCTAAAGGGTTAAGGGTACTTTAGTGATTATTGTTAAATAACCAAAACATTAAAAAGAACAACATATTAAAAAGCAAAAAGAATTATTTCTTACCTGTACAACACACATTTTATTCAGTGTAGCATAATTAGTGTTGAAATTCTGCATTGATACAAGAAAAACTGTACAAACTGGGAAATAGCATTTTGTTTAATAAAGGTAGGAGAGCAACTACAAGAAGACATAAATTGGGAGAAAGACTGGAAGGCACAGGATGTGCTCAGGTTGAACTTGAGTACCAATAGGTCATCTATAGGCCAAGCTAATAAAATGAAGGCTTTGTAAACAACTTCACCAAAAGTGATTTGTTGTCTTTTAGATGTTACACTGCATTTCTTCTCTTAAACGTATAAAATGAATTATTTATTTTTATAATACAAATTGCCTTCTTGAAAGTCATTATATAGTATAAAGATTGACTCACATATTGCAGTCAAGGAGGACGAAAGTGGGTGTTATGTGCTTTACAGTTAAAACTTGATTGGTTCTAGTATAAACCATTGCATGTACTACATTGTGTATTGCCTACAACACACAAATACTTAGCATATAATGTACACTCTTAAATAGAAGGAGTACTCTTATATGGCCACTTTATCTGTTTGGGTAGTGGCCTTGCAAATCCCCAACTGGAAGATCTTCATGTTTTAGAGAGTTGCAATTTGCTGTTAATTTAAAATTTATATACTTAGATAGATGTGTTCCATTAATTTTAAAGTATACAATTGCAGAAGGTTGGGCAATGTGTGCTGAAAGTGCACATATTATACAAAATGTACCAAACAAGGGAAGGTGCATCAACCAACATTTTTTTTAAAAAAACACTTAAACAGCTAAAACAGTTATGTTTATTATAAAAATCTAGTAAAACTGACATTTTAGTTTTAATTTAATTGATGACTTTCAGCAAAGCGATTTTTAAATGATTGTTATTGCATGCTGTATTAAGTTTGGCAAGTTACAGTCATGATAATCACATAAAAATTGGTGTCAGTTTTATTGGGATGTGGACATTATATTAAAAAAAATCAAAGTCTCCCTTTTAGTGAATTTCTCTTGTGGTTACTCCATACTGCTGAGAATTTCTAAAATAATTTCACAAATAAAAATGCAACTTTTCTGTGTTTAAAGTAAGTAACAGAAATTCTGAAAGCCACAATATCAAAGACATTCTACTATGTTAATTCTATTTTTCCTTTATCAGATGAAGTAAATTGAAACATTTGTATCAAAAATTAATCACTGAGGATGTAACTGTAGGGACTGCAGAAAAGTAAGAAATCAGACGTAAAGCAGAGAACGTTGAAATAGTGTGCAGTGCTACACACTAGTTCTGCAGCTGCTCACTGCCTAGATAGATAGATAGATAGATAGATAGATAGATAGATAGATAGATAGATAGATAGATAGATAGATAGATAGATAGATAGATAGATAGATAGATAGATAGATAGATAGATAGATAGATAGATAGATACTTTATTAATCCCAAGGGGAAATTCACCTACTCCAGCAGCAGCATACTGATAAAGACAATGTTAAATTAAAGAGTGATAACAATGCAGGTATACAGACAGACAATAACTTTGTATAATGTTAACGTTTACCCACCCCGGGTGGAACTGAAGAGTTGCATAGTGTGGGGGAGGAACGATCTCCTCAGTCTGTTAGTGGAGCAGGACAGTGACAGCAGTCTGTCGCTGAAGCTGCTCCTCTGTCTGGAGATGATACTGTTCAGTGGATGCAGTGGATTCTCCATGATTGACAGGAGCCTGCTGAGTGCCCGTCGCTCTGCCACAGATGTCAAACTGTCCAGCTCTGTGCCTACAATAGAGCCTGCCTTCCTCACCAGTTTGTCCAGGCGTGAGGTGTCTCTCTTCTTTATGCTGCCTCCCCAGCATACCACCGCGTAGAAGAGGGTGCTCGCCACAACCATCTGATAGAACATCTGCAGCACCTTATTGCAGATGTTGAAGGACAGCAGCCTTCTAAGGAAGTATTGTCGGCTCTGTCCTTTCTTACACAGAGCATCAGTATTGGCAGTCCAGTCCAATTTATCATCACGTATACTTAATACTTCTGTAGATTTTCTTACAGTACATTTTTTATTGTTGCCCGTTAAAGTTACTACATTCACAATGTGTAAAGTACTGTTTTAAAAAAAAAAGTTTTAGGCAAGAGTCACCTTAAGAAAAGACTGCTAATCTGTCGGTAACTTGGTCAAGACTTTATTTATTTTTAAAATATCACTGAATTATATTTTGAAACCGAAATGTTCATTTTAACTATCCTTCTTGGTAACCTGTTTCAAATATTTAATATTTTTCTGTGCAAAGAATTATTTCCTAGCATATGAGACAAATTTTCCTTAATTTCTTTATATGCCCCTCAGCCCTTACTGAAAACATTTTAAAAAGTAACAACTAACATCTAACTTTTTAATTCCTTTGATTAATTTAAACAATACTGTCATGTCTCCTCTTGATCTTTAGTTGCTTGAACAGAATGGAATTAAAGTAAATTCTCTGTGTTTACTCATAGCTCATTCTTTGCAGTAATGAAATAATTCAAGAAGTTCTTCTATAGAATTTTTTTGTATTGCTTTGTGTGATATTTAACCAAGATTGCATACACTATTCCAGAAGTGAATTAGTAAGTTAATAAATTCTGTTAGTTTTTTGTATTGTTATATACAGAGCAATGCAATTTAGTTTAGTTTAGTCTTATATAGTGCAGTTTACTGAGTGCAGGGTCAGTTCACAAGTAAAATGCAATTACAAACTGTAGAAATGACTAATTACATAGTTCATACACATAAAGACACAGATTTATTTAAACAAACCATAAAATAAAGCAGTTTTAAACTGATTAACATAAGTGAAACTTTCTAATCTAATTTAATACTGTATTTTCATCTCACCATTATCATTTAGCTATGGTCAATTGACAATGATACAATGCAATGATAACTTGCATTCTTCTCCCTTTTAAACAGTAATTAAAGTGTAACCAAAACTGACAGCTTAAATATTTAGCAGAAGATTAACAGAAATAAAATTGTAAATGTATACATTATTAGTATACAGGTGCTGGTCATAAAATTAGAATATCATGACAAAGTTGATTTATTTCAGTAATTCCATTCAAAAAGTGAAACTTGTATATTAGATTCATTCATTACACACAGACTGATGTATTTCAAATGTTTATTTCTTTTAATGTTGATGATTATAACTGACAACTAATGAAAGTCCCAAATTCAGTATCTCGGAAAATTAGAATATTGTGAAAAGGTTCAATATTGAAAACACTTGGTGCCACACTCTAATCAGCTAATTAACTCAAAACACCTGCAAAAGCCTTTAAATGGTCTCTCAGTCTAGTTCTGTAGGCTACACAATCATGGGGAAGACTGCTGACTTGACAGTTGTCCAAAAGATGACCATTGACACCTTGCACAAGGAGGGCAAGACACAAAAGGTCATTGCTAAAGAGGCTGGCTGTTCACAGAGCTCTGTGTCCAAGCACATTAATAGAGAGGTGAAGGGAAGGACAAGATGTGGTAGAAAAAAAGTGTACAAGCAATAGGGATAACCGCACCCTGGAGAGGATTGTGAAACAAAACCCATTCAAAAATGTGGGGGAGATTCACAAAGAGTGGACTGCAGCTGGAGTCAGTGCTTCAAGAACCACCACGCACAGACGTATGCAAGACATGGGTTTCAGCTGTCGCATTCCTTGTGTCAAGCCACTCTTGAACAAGAGACAACGTCAGAAGTGTCTCGCCTGGGCTAAAGACAAAAAGGACTGGACTGCTGCTGAGTGGTCCAAAGTTATGTTCTCTGATGAAAGTAAATTTTGCATTTCCTTTGGAAATCAAGGTCCCAGAGTCTGGAGGAAGAGAGGAGAGGCACAGAATCCATGTTGTGTGAGGTCCAGTGTAAAGTTTCCACAGTCAGTGATGGTTTGGGGTACCATGTCATCTGCTGGTGTTGTTCCATTGTGTTTTCTGAGGTCCAAGGTCAACGCAGCCATCTACCAGGAAGTTTTAGAGCACTTCATGCTTCCTGCTGCTGACGAACTTTATGGAGATGCAGATTTCATTTTCCAATAGGACCTGGCACCTGCACACAGTGCCAAAGCTACCAGTACCTGGTTTAAGGACCATGGTATCCCTGTTCTTGATTGGCCAGCAAACTCGCCTGACCTTAATCCCATAGAAAATCTATGGGGTATTGTGAAGAGGAAGATGCAATACGCCAGACCCAACAATTCAGAAGAGCTGAAGGCCACTATCAGAGCAACATGGGCTCTCATAACACCTGAGCAGTGCCACAGACTGATCGACTCCATGTCACGCCGCATTGCTGCAGTAATCCAGGCCAAAGGAGCCCCAACTAAATATTGAGTGCTGTACATGCTCATACTTTTCATGTTCATACCTTTCAGTTGGCCAACATTTCTAAAAATCCTTTTTTTGCATTGGTCTTAATTGATATTCTAATTTTCCGAGATACTGAATTTGGGACTTTCATTAGTTGTCAGTTATAATCATCAACATTAAAAGACATAAACATTTGAAATACATCAGTCTGTGTGTAATGAATGAATCTAATATACAAGTTTCACTTTTTGAATGGAATTACTGAAATAAATCAACTTTGTCATGATATTCTAATTTTATGACCAGCACCTGTACATCAATGATCATATGGGGTATTATGAGATGTCATTGAAGACTTTTAATAATTTGGAATAAATCAGTTTATGTCTTCCCAATGCAACATACCTCATGAAACAATGCCTCACCAACCTAATATAAAATTGCCAAATTTGTGATATAACTGGAAAATAAACTTTCTATTGTATATACACAGGGCTATTCAAAATGAAAGAGCAGATTTCAAAAATGTATTTTAAGCAAACTGTATAAGACAGAAACACATTCCACACATCACTGGGTAGAGGAAAGTTCAAAGTTTGGTCCTATGGCCCTTGAGGTTGCATGCACTCAACATGAGCACCATGTGTAGCATGGCAAACATCAAATCGGTAGACCACTTCTTGCCACACACGAGTCAACTGCAGCTGGATGATAAATTGGACTGGACTGCCAATACTGATTCTCTGTGCAAAAGAGGACAGAGTCGGCAATACTTCCTTAGAAGACTGGTGTCCTTCAACATCTGCAATAAGATGCTGCAGATGTTCTATCAGACAGTTGTGGCGAGCGCCCTCTTCTACACGGTGGTGTGCTGGGGAGGCAGCATTAAGAAGAAGGATGCCTCATGCCTGGACAAACTCGTGAGGAAGGCAGGCTCTATTGTAGGCATGGAGCTGGACAGTTTGACATCTGTGGTGGAGCGACGGGCACTTAGCAGGCTTCTGTCAATAATGGAGAATCCATTGCATCCACTAAACATTGTCATCTCCAGACAGAGGAGCAGCTTCAGTGACAGACTGCTGTCACTGTCCTGCTCCACTGACAGACTGAGGAGATCGTTCCTCCCCCAAACTATGCGACTCTTCAGATCTATCTATCTATCTATCTATCTATCTATCTATCTATCTATCTATCTATCTATCTATCTATCTATCTATCTATCTATCTATCTATCTATCTATCTATCTATCTATCTATCTATCTATCTATCTATCTATCTATCTATCTATCTATCTATCTATCTATCTATCTATCTATCTATCTATCTAACTGGTACCTAGTTAATGAATTCACAACTTCCTCAATTTGATGTCACAAATCTTGAAGATTAGCGGGTATAAGAAGAACAAACACTCTTTCTTTAATGTAACCCCATAGATAAAAATCGCAGGGGGTAAGGTCTGAAGACCTGGGAGTCCATAGACGATGAACAAGATCTTGTTGTCCACCTCTTCCAATCCATCGCCCTGGAATGGTGTTGTTCAGATAACGCCGGACCACCAACTGGAAATGAGGCGGGGCACCATCTTGCATGAAAATGAAGTCATTCATGGCTTCTTGAAGTTGGGGAAACAACCAGTTTTGTAGCATGTCCAGGTATGAAAATCCAGTCACAGTTTGCTCTGCAAAAAAGAAAGGTCCATAAACTTTGCTTGCAGAAATGGCACAAAATACATTTACCTTCGGTGATTTCTCTTGTGGTGTTGTCGCCATTTTACTGTAAATGAGAAACAGCGCTCGGTGGCATTCACTGGTACTTTTAGACTGGCTTTTAAACTTTGATCTTTCCTCTATCCAGTGATGTGTGGAATGTGTTTCTGTCTTATACAGTTTGTTTGGAATTAATTTTTGAAATCTGCTCTTTTATTTTGAATAGCCCTGTAAATAGAAAATGAAAAGTGATTTCGAAGACATATCTTTTACTTGAGATACACTAAAAAGGAAAGCCACAAGTTACCCTGTTACACAGTTACCGAATAAGAGAGTCAAAATGTGAACATGATGGCCACTTTTATACCACTCCCACTGATGTAAATGGCAGCACATTTGAATGATACAATTGAAGTTGCTGTCAGGTGTCCACAGTCACAGGTCTTTTCCCTGAACCTCTGAAGAATGACTAATTATGGCTGGTGAACACATCTGTAAAGGTTGTGCCTTTGAAATATGAAATTCAAGATGTGTCTAGCCATAGTACATCTGATTTAGTTGGGTTTCAGTTGTTCCTAAGATTAAATCAAATGTGTTATTCTAGGTGACTAATTAACCTTAATCCATCAGCTTTAAACTTAGCCTCTGAAATCATAAAGCAGAAACTGCATGAAAAAAATTCTCTATTGAAAGAAAAAATAACAAGACAACCCTTTTTCATTTATGAAAACATGTTGAAAACTATCTGTCACTTACATTTACAAGGTAAGCAGATTTTTGCAGAGCCTGATTAAAGAATTTGAAATGGTGCATCTTTTTGCATAGTACCTGTTTTATGAGGTCAAAGAATCCCAATGAAATCAGGTTAAACATCCTTGCACATTGTTCTGTGTAATCCACGACAAAAACATTGGAGGAATGCATGTAGTCCTGGGATTCCCGTGTTCAAGAAAACACAGAGGGTTTCCTGCTGTCAGATTACATAAACTGAGCTGTTCCAGTCAGAAAATCGACAATCCTATTGCTTAGAGTCTAAGCTGACAGGAATGCTAGGGCTGATGTGTGCCATTACCAGTCCACTCAAGCACTTCATTATAACTGATGTAAGTGCTACTGGACATTAGTCATTGAGGCAGGTCAACATATTTTTCATTGCAACTGTTACTAATATGCTTTACACTGGGGAGACTGAGAGAAGAGAAAGAGTAAATATGTACATAAACACAGCAGCCAGCTTATCTATGCAGGTTTTCAGAACATGGCCAGAGACAATGCCTGGACCTGTGAGTTTGTGTTTTCTGTTAGTAGGAGGAAACCCTTGTGGTAGCCGTCTGAACATGGCAAACAAAAGGAGCAGAAGATACAAAAATATGTTATATTTCCATGCATCCATCCATCCATTTTCCTAACCCACTTAACTAGGGCAGGATCACAAGGCAAAGCAGGAGCAACAGCTGGACAATGATCAACACCAGTCCATCGCAGAATGAACACATGCACACATAACACAAATACTTGCACACACACACTGTGGGCAATTGAGCAATACCAGTTCACCTAACCCATTATTCACAGAAATGCCATGTAAACCTTTATTCCTGTTTGAGAAACAGGGTTATTGGTCTCAGAGAAAGCTGCATAACAGACATGAGTAACCCGATTATTTGCCCATGTAAACCCTTAACCTGGGTTACCTTTGTGTCTGTGGACTGTGGGAGGAAACAAATGGAACAAAAATACGTAACAGTGGCATACATAAAAGAAATTACTCAAAGTACCAATAAATTGAGAATCAAACAATAATTCTGTCTAGATCAATCTAAAGTTTTTAGTTAAGAAATAAGTAGCTATCCTCAAAGGTTCTCCTAGCCACAAATATATATGTTAAGTAAAACTCTTTTGGGTTTTACTCTAATAGCACTTAATGTAAAAGAATATCCTTTTATTCAGTACACATTGATAAGCAGTGCATTTACATGCACACACAAAACTGGGATAAGGTGAGTAACCTGGTTTCTTAAAAACCTCCGTTTATAAGCTTAAGCACTTTTCTGGATTCCTCCTTTGGCAAAATACTCCACCGTCATTCAGCTGCACAAACAAGAGTTAAATGACATCATCGGCCACCATGAATCCAAAAACAAGTATGAAGCTTGTGGTGATTTTCTTGTGTTTTATAAATACATTTAGTCTTTCATGTGCTATGAATTAAATTACATCTATTTACATCCTTGACCTGCGCCACCAATGATTCCCAGTATAGATACTGCCCATTGCATCAGCTGATCACACTGTTTCAACATATGTATAGCAAATAGCAGGACTGAAACTAAAAAGACACTTTATTAGTATGTTTCTGTTACTGAACTGCACACAGCACGCTCTTCTGTTCGGTTGTGTGATTGAACTATGCAAAACAGCAGCATACCGTTACGTGTGCTTCTTGACTTACACTCAGTGCTGCTGGGATAATAACAAAACAAGTATTTTTACCTCAGTAAAATAAGTATTGTGTTAGATTACTGATTACTTTAAAAAGTAATGAAACTACGTGTGGAACTTTCAGCCCATCAACATTAATTTACCAATTTTTGAAATACTTAAATTATTTCAAACAGGAGAAGGAATAATGTGATTGCCGAAGCATTTCCTCAGGAATTGTAACTTGTGGATGCTTCTAACCTGTGGTTGCTGAAAGCGTGTGCAAAGCTAACACTTGCACAGGCAAAGAGAGTGCACGTAAAAAAATCCTTAATTATAACCAGGTTAAGGGTTTAAAAGGCCAGTAATCAGGTTTCTCATGTCTATTACTCAGCTTTCTCTGAGACTAGTAACCTGGATTCTCCAACAGATGTAAGGGTTTGCATGGCATTTTAGAAATCAGGTTTCTGTGAATGACCGGGTTATTAAAGCACATGTAAACACGCTGAGTGACTGGTCCAGTGGGATTCTCATGTGTTTTTTAAGGTGTACTTTCTACTTTCAAACCCCAATTTTTCAAGATTTGGATAAAAAGTTGATACCATTTGCCAGTAATTATAAGGGTTAGCTCAATAAGAGGAAGATGTAGAAGCTGGAGATAGACAATTTAACAACTTATACTATTTCTAAGAATTTCTTCTTTTTGTGAAGGATCTATAAATACATAGTAAGGGTTTACATATAAAACAGCAGCTTCATGAGGACTCAATATTGTTTGTTTCTTTTGAGTATTTTCATATTTGTATAATATCTTCCTATAATAAACGGATCATTTATTGTGGTCTGAATATTACCTCTGCAGAAAAAATATAATTTTCTATTTCGTACTATTTATTTTTTTCCCCTCTGGCAGTTCTTAACATGATTAACCTCTTTTTTGGCACTTTTCTTACAACTATTTTAGTAGGTTTCATGCAAGCCTATTACAAAATGTATAAGGGTACAAGAGTATGAGAAATATCACGTCGCACAATCAAGAGCCAAAAAACTCTGTTAATGTTAAACGAACTGCCTTAAGCTTGATTGGAAAAGAATACCCTAGGGGCCAAATTCACATCAGGAAGAAGTGCACATTCACATAAGTTCCTTAAAATACAAGGCTGGATTAAGAGGATTTCAGTAAATGAATGGATGGATAAATATATTTAATATATTAGCTTTGCCAAGCATTTTGACAGGACTGCTCTTTTCTATGATTTGGTAAAATCCCTTGTTTCTGAATTCTTCCTTGATTAGAACAGAATATTAACTAAAATTTTCTTCTCTTGTAGATACTTTAATCTCACATACTGTCAGAAAAGTTAAGAATCATTAGTTATGAATTCCCTATTGTTAAGTTTCCATACCATATACTGTATACACTGTATATATAATGTAAAGTTATCTATGATTATGAAATCTCAGAGTTCCTCCTGATGTTATTATAAACATGATGGTTAGTGCTGCTACTCTACCATAACACAATTCTCATATTAAATATGCAATACATCCTAGTTACATATGTAGGAATCTTTGTGATTGTATCAGTTTTTCTAAAGCCATTCTGCCATCTATTTTCTTATCTCATGTAGTATAATTATTGGGTCACGGAGGCTATCCCTGCATCATTGCTTGTGTGGTGAAGTTATGCAAATCCCATTTTAAAAATATGTTTTGTATCCTCTAAAGGTATTGTGCACAGCTCAAAAATTATATTAATTAATAAAAAGGCTACCAATTGCATTTTTAAAGAAAATGTACAAATTGTCTGCTACCTATCTTAAGTTAACTTTTCTATAAAATGTGGTCTTTTGTGAGATAACTGGGGCACAGAACTGTTTGTTATTGACTGCATGCCTAACACTTAAGCTTTTCAGAACATTGAACTATGGCAAAATACATGCCCAGCACAGAAATGATTTTTGGCATGGCAGCAGTCTTCAATAATTTGACATGATAATAGTAGTTTATAATTAACTGTACTTTATTTTCCAAAATGGATTTCAGTACAATGTTATATAATAGTCTACCTGTGAATATATGTTTTCCATTGGAGGTATAAATTAAATCTCAGTTTTAATTTCCAAACATCATTTCCTTAATAACAACTGTATTCCTTATATGGCTTGCTTACTCCTTGGTATGCACTTTTGAAAATTAACAAGAGAAAAAGAAATTTACCATGAAGCTGAACAGTTCAAACTATAAAGACAATATACTGATCTGTCGTGTGAAGCTAGGCCTGGGAAATATGAATGTGATAATTAGGTTCTCTTGAGAACTAATGATCACATAAGTTGAAAAAGGCCTACAGAAATGTTTGAAATTCTTTTGAAAATTATTTCCTTTCAGTGATCAGCAAACAGTTGACATTTACAATTAATGCTGTTAATAACATGGTTTAGGTTCAGTGAGATAAATTGCTGTTTACGAGTGTATAATAATCATACACTTGTTGATTTTGATTCATGATCTGTGTTTTCTAGTAATGGCACCATTCGTATACAGTGTTCTATAAATTGAACAAATGGGAAAAGATTATTGTAGTTTTTGCATTTGTGTTTTTACCTGGTGAAATCTTTTCAATAAATATTTATAGATTAATGCTACATATAAAGTATACGTTAGTCAAAGCTTAGATGACAACTTTAAATAATTTTTGTTACATAATAAGATTTTCATATATTATAATCACCAGACTTTCTGCTGAGTCTGTATTCTAGAACAGGGGTACTCAGTTTCAGTCCTGGAGATCCACAGTGGGTGCAGGTTTTCACCCCATCCTGTTTTGTAATTAGAAGCCAGGCCTAGAAGATTATGAAACTTGTTAATTTATTATATGACTTGTTTGTGATTGCAGTATTTCAAAAATAATTTTTATCAAATTGTAGGTTTTCATTTTCTGAGAACATTATCCATATGTTTTGTGATCCAGAACAGATTTGTACCTCATGGCCCTTCCCTTTTCTCACATTTATTTTTAAACATTGCATTAACACATATACTTCATTACACTTATACAGAGGTTTAAATGGAAGCACATTGGTATGTTGGCATAAGTGTTGTGCAGTGATTGAGGCTTTGGACTTCAAACCCTGAGGTTATGGGTTCAGAGCAAGTGTGACCCTAAGCAAGTCACATCAACCATCTGTGTTCTAATTGTGTAAAGAAAAGAAATGTAGGCAATTGTATCTCAGATGTTCTAAGTTGTTTTGGATAAAGGTGTTGACCAAATAAATAAATGTAAATGAGCTGGAGAGCAGGTGGTTCCTTTGTCATTTGCACCTGTGTTTTGGCAGTGAAATAACAGTCTCAAAGTAAAGGGTTTTTGGGACACCAACCATCCATCCATCCATCCATCCATCCATCCATCCATCCATCCATTATCCAACCCGCTATATCCTAACTACAGGGTCACGGGGGTCTGTTGGAGCCAATCCCAGCCAGCACAGGGTGCAAGGCAGGAAACAAACCCCGGGCAGCGCGACAGCCCACCGCAGGGGACACCAACCAGGTTGCTCCTTTTATTTGTTGCCTGACAAAAAGAAAAGAATGAAAAAAAGAAAGTGAAATGTGCTGCTTTGCGATAATCCCCAAACCAAGGTTTCTTGTCAATATTAAGGCAAAGTTTCAAAATGAAACAGTGCTCTGTCCTGCAGCATGCTCTGGCCTCAAAAGACATATTCTCCTGGTACTCATGGACTTTTATGGCAGTCAGACCAGAAGGGACGGGGCTAGGAGCCCTTACTGGGCAGCTTCTCAACACTGTGAAGGAAGAAGACAAAGAGGACAAAGTTAGCAGTAGCCCCCTGACTCATCTTGGCAGGTTATTGCATACCTGAACTAAGCCTGCGATGGAGTCCTCTGATGTGCATGCATGACACACCTCATTATTTACTGATGGCTGGTTAAGAAAGCCTAAATGTAAATTAAAACCTAATTTACTAGTTAAATAAAACTAAGCCCCCACCCCAAAATCCAAAAACAAATAATTTTGCTAAAGCAAAAACCTGCAACCATTGCGGACCTCCAGGACCGGATTTGGAGTTCTAGAACTTAATATATAATAACATACAGTTGATTCAAAAGTGTCCAGACCATTTCACTTTATGCACACGTTATTGTGTTGTAAATTTTTGCACATCATTCTACACTCAATAATCCATAAGGGCAAAATAAAAATGTGTTTCCAGAAAGTTTTTCAAATTTATTAAAAATCAAAAACTGAAATCTCTCATTTACATAAATATTCAGACCTGTGTCCAAACTGTGGTCAGGTGCATCCTGTGTACTTTAATTATTTTTGAGAAGTGTCTACAATTTGATTGGAGCCCACCGGTGGCAAACTGAATTGAATGTAAATCATTTAGGAAAACACACTGTTGTTTACAAGGTTCCCACATTTCACAATGCATGTCAGGACAAAAACTATTTCATGACATCCAAAGAACTCTCTGCAGACCTCTGTGATTAAATTGTGGTGAGGCATCGACCATGACAAGGGTATAAAACCATTTCTAAAGCTTTGTGTGATCCCAGGAGCACAGTGGCCTCAATAATTGAAATGGAAGAAGTCTGGAACCAGCAGAACTCTTCCTAGAGTTGGCCATCTGGCCAAACTTAATAACCAGTCAAGAAAGGCCCTGATCAGGGAGATGACCAAGAACCCAGTGGTCACTCTAATAGAGCTTCAGAAGTCTTCTGCTGAGATGGAATAACCTTTTGTAAGGATGACCATCTCAGCCACACTTAGTCAATCAGCTGTTTATGATAAAGTGACTAGATGAAAGTCATTACACGTCATCTTATGCCTCATCCATCAATAATAATAATAATAATAATCTTACATCCTGAATATAACATCCTGAATAGAGCAGAATATCTGTATTTATGAATGGCTTGGATTTGTATTTTCAATACAATGTATAATGGACATCTTTGCTTCCTGAACTTTTCTTTCTGGATAACTGGTGACATTTGCAAATTCAAGAAAGAACTGTAACTAAGCTTTCAGTGAGGTCACAAGTTGGGGCTTAGTTATCTAACAACGACAACAATTTTATTTTTTGATTTTAGATAAATTTCAAAAACCTTTCTGAAAAATATTTTCACTTTGTTATTATGCATTATTTAGTGCAAATTGATGGACAAAAATGACAACTGTATCCATTTCAAATTAAATCTACAACTCAATGATGAAATTCCAAGTCTTTAGAGTCCTGGTGCTTCCTGTTTTGCTGCAAGAAATGGACCCTATCCCTTGACCTGAGATGAAGACTGGACTCCTTCGGTACTGTGCCTTTTCAGAGAATCCTTGGATAATACTAGTTTGACTTTGTGTTGAATGAGCGGTTGCTCATGGAGTTCCAAATGAGGCACATTACCTGCATTGTGAGGGCACTACGGCCATGTGGCATGACTCCCCGAGGGTGATCCAGCTCACACGATCCTCATTGTGGAGGACCCAAATGGCTGGACCAAGCCAAGGGGGGTGCCCATGTAACACCTGGCTGTGGCAGAAAGAGGGTCATTTCCAGAGGGTGTGACTGGTCCACGTTTCTGCCTGGGGGGTTGCCAACCGGGATTCCAAGCTGTTTCATCGTTTACCAGTGCATGCTTCCTAACCTGACCTGACCTGAAATGTTAGCAACACAATAGCAGTATCAAGTCTGATTGCTGTAGTATCAATCCAGTTTAATATCTTCTCCAAATAAATTTGAGGTCACAATGTAAATATTTTGTGTGGTAAGTGATACTGTCTTCACAAAAGCAGGATACAAAACTGATCAGCCATGCATTCACTGATTTTAATGTTAGAAGATAATGGGCACTGATTAATGCATACAAATATTACAGTGTTGGACAACTGGAAGTCTGACAGGTAGAAGCATAAAAACCAGCCCCCTAATAATTTTCCAACCCACATAAACAGCATAAAGTAAGGACCACTTAAGGAAATAGAAAAAGTACAATTACTTCTGTATAGAAAGCTGCTTTTTCTATCAACTACACTCATAACAATCCAAAAAAATAGTATACCAGTATTCTGTTGACTATTTATATTAAGTCACGCTAGAATAAAGCAAATATCATAGAGGCTGCACCATGATGGTTTGACTGCAGGGGCATTCATTTTGCTGTACTCAATGGAGGGCTGAGTTTTACCAAAGTCATACAGTTTTCAAAGGGTAAACAAGTGAAACTAATGAAAGGGTGCTTTTCAAAACTATTGAATTGCCGGCAATATTTCTGCCATTTGACCACTGTGGAATGCTAAAATTTACTGCAGCATTTCTCATTCTTTTACACATGAAAATGACATTTTTATTGCTTTTTCATTCAGAGAGAAAGACAAGGTGTGAGTAATGCATTATTGCAGTAATAGGCATATAGAAGAACAATATGAGATAAAGCAGTGCAAACAGAACACTCTACCATTGTTATCATTTCATATTTTAACATTTCATGGAAGCTAAAAATCCTGTCCTTCTGCACTTGTTAACTAGTACAACACAAAAGCCTACAAAATAGTTCAGTAAACTGCACTTTTTAAGTTAAAATAAATGTATAATTTGCATTAACTCTTTGAGGGCTAAATATTTTTTTTTCTGAAAAGCATACAAAGCAATAGTTTCACAAATAGATCAACATAAAATGTCTGTTACTGCGTGCTGTAGCCGACAGTTCAGCAGGAATGTGTAGTGGTGGACGGGGTGGCTGGATGGTTGCAGTGCATCACAATCTGGTTTGTAGCTCTTGTCATCGTAAGTGGCTGTCCTCCCAGACGAACGCTGCCGTAGGTGTGTCCATTACACAAACTTGTTCAACACCATGATCAGCTGGGGATCAGACGCTGGTGCCCTCAGATTTGTTTTTGATCACTTGTATCAAAATCTGAGTTTGACAAGTCAGAGTCCAATTCAACGATAACATGGAGTATTTTGCTTTAGGCATTCGCTTCGCTGTCTTGCCAGATGTAGATGCCATTGTTTCTTCCTCACCACTCACACCAGTGCAGGGAATCTCAGTCCAAACAATAAAGCTAACTTTCCTTCTAGCAAAGAGAGTCCAACTAAAATATAACTGCAGATTTGGTCACCGTTTACAGTTGATCACCACCATCAATCCCCCCTTCCTTTTAACAAAAGTCAACATCCACCATGAAAGAGTTGACTTCAATGCAGTGTATTAACTATGTAAAAACAATCAGACATTCGAGTCTTTCGAAATTATTTTCAACTTTTGTAAATTAAGCATAAAGTGTTCTTTTTTGGCACAGAAGTTCCAAATGTATTTGATGAAAAATTACACTGGATATGTTAGATCTAGTAATCACAGTCTCCTGTGGGTTACTTTCTACAAACTAGACCCACTACAGTTGTAATATTATTAAAAATATTATTTTACTTCATTATCATTGTATACAAAAATAAAATGGAAATCAGTTTGCTGTGTGTTTTTTGTTGTCTGTACATGTCCCTGCCTGAAAAATTTAGAACACATTAGAACATTTTCTTGATGGTGTTCTGTAATGCTCAGTAATTTCTTTTTAAAAGGTGTAAATCACTTAAAGTTGTCACAGTAACATGTAACTTTTGCTTAACTCGTAACAACATATGACACATGCCATTCCTGCAATTAGAGTCGCCTCTCTCCTTGCAGCTGTCATACTCAATAAATAAATAACTGCGTGGTGATTGATAAATTGGGAACAAAAGGAGTTTCATGACGCAGCTCAGAAGCCAGGCATGACTTTCAACTTAAATGACATTTTGCCTCAAGTATGGATTTATATTAAGCTTCAGCTTTTGTTACATGTATTGTCTTCGATCGTTATTGCCATACTTATTTACAGAATTTATAATGAAGTCATATTTAAAAAAATGTTTTGCTGCAGCATGTAATATAGCTAGCTTTTATTTTTAAAAGTATCTAAATCACCTTTATTTTCCTTTTCTTCTCATAACTATCCTGCTCAAAAACTAAAATAAAATTGTATATTTTTTCTTAAATGTTATATTATCATTTCTTCAACGCTTCTTTTAATACTGTATACTGTAAGCAGATATGTGTACATATATTTTTTTTGTGTAGTACGAGATCACTTTTTCTATTTCACTTTGATACTGTCTTTTTCTTCAGTAATGCAGAGCACAAATACATAAAATATGTTGCAATTATAATTACAAAAACTCTATATAACTTAATGTAAGAGCTAATATGAAGCTCAAAATCATGCTTCAGGGGAGAATTGGAACAGAAAGCCAAATGAATAAAAAAAAAAAAAAGAGTGATAGGAGTTCACCATCAAACACCAAAACATAATTGAACTGATGTAATATATCTTTTCTTCTGACTAAAGCCCCTTCACTACAGGAAAGCAACTAAATTACAACATATTCCAATTTTTTAATCTTTTTTGAGGGAGTGGTGAATTGATGTGCTGCATCTAGTGAATCATTAGTGCATTTCACACATTTAATATTGGCATCTGTCTTGTACCCAATGCAATCCTAATCTGGATTAGATGGACTAGATCAAGGATGGAGGCACACTAGTATTGCATGAAACTGGAGGGACTATAGTGTGTAAATCTGAAGGGCTTTATTTAGAGAAACTGTGAACTGTAACTTCCATCCATTATCCAACCCGCTATATCCTAACTACAGGGTCACGGGGGTCTGCTGGAGCCAATCCCAACCAACACAGGGCGCAAGGCACGGAACAAATCCTGGGCAGGGCGCCAGCCCACCGCCGGGCACACACACACACACCAAGCACACAATAGGGACAATTTAGAATCGCCAATGCACCTAACCTGCATGTGTTTGGACTCTGGGAGGAAACCGGAGCACATGCACACTCCACGCAGGGAGGACCCGGGAAGCAAACCCAGGTCTCCTAACTGCGAGGTAGCAGCGCTACCCACTTCGCCACCGTGCTGCCCGTGAACTGTAACTTTCAGATTCCAAAACTCTATAACAGTAAAAGTGGTTTAAAAGTCAAAATGTAGGATAACATAGTACATTTGTTGATACAATACTATAACATAACAAAAATATTCACTTGCCTTAAAAGCTTTTGCAGGAGTGGAATCTAAAATGATTTGTGGATGTGTCTAACACTTGTGATAGAGAGCTTCATATTTGCAGTAATTTGGCTTTTGACAGTTTCTAGTTGTGAGAAGTTCCAAAAATTGTGAGAGCATGTTGTAGAATTTTTTAGAGCAAGAAACAAGGCAAGAAATTAAATACTACACAATAGCCACCGTAAATATGCTTTGCATAAACATACAGGTAAACTTGACACCTAACAGTTTTGGCCATGTCTTTACAGAATGCAAAAATTAGAGGAAAGCTTCATTTATTTTATCAGTGTACAATGAGTTATATCCCCTGATCATGTGATCACTTATTACATGATATAACAGTCCTCCAACAACAATGACGTATACATTTTAATATTTCCATTTAACCACAATGTATCTTTTCTCTAAACATTACAACTGTTTTTACAAGAAGAGGGTCATTTATGACCAATAAAGCTTGCCAATCCTATTCACCTAATTTTTCTAAAATAAGTTATAAAAGTACCTACAGTATCAACGTGAAAAGAAAAACTTCCTAATGTTGATGTGTGTGACACTGTCCAGATTGGTGCTACACTCTTCAAGCCGAAACTTCGATAGTCATGAACAGGGCCGGATTTTCCTAGAGGCTAACTAGGCTTCAGCCTAGGGCCTCAAGATCAAGAGGGGCCTACATTCAAATTGTTAGCAAAATTTTATTATCTGTCATGTAATTTACAAACTTAAAAATGGAAGGTGAAAGGGCCTCATAAGTGGAATAGCCTAGGGCCTCTTTTCATATAAATCCGGCCCTAGTCATGAACCAAAATGAACTGAGCAAATGAAGACACCCATTTCCAGCAAGGGGTTGGTGCAAAAGTACTCAGTGCTTAAAATAACAACCAAATAAGCAGTGTCCAAACCGTGTAGTGACCAAAGTAAAAAGATAAATAATCCATAAAATCCAAAGTGAATGTGAAGGTTAAAACAATTAATAAGTAAATATCCATTAAAAACAAGGTTAAAATCCCAAGGTAGGAATTAGTTCTAAAAAAATGACAATCCCAAGTGCATCGTTCTAAAAACTGATGTATATTGTGCTTTCAGCAGATGCGATCCTGCAGCTAAAAGAGACTTCCTACCAACAGGCACAGCCAACCTTTTATCACAGGCTTGGATGACTGCTGTCACCAGCTCTCAGCAGTGTGCCGCGCCTCACCTCACTTCGCTCTTTCATCCCCACTCCTCAGCCTTATGTGGGAGCTCCCTGTAAACACTGGGTCACTCCAGCTACACCAAGAAATATTCAGTTGGAATGGCTCTCTTCAGCCCTCTCGAGTGTTTGTCCCTATGCTTCTCCTGGGGTTCTCCTTCTGTCTGCCTGCCTCCTTTCCTCTGCACCATGCCGTCCTCCGATCCTGCTGCATTTATTCACGCATTTGTTCTCTCTTTAACCTCTATCTCTTGTTTGTTCTCCCCTTTCTCTCTGCCTTATAGGCTCCTTTATACGACCTGATCAGGTGCATATGTGACCCCTCTGCCCAATCCAAGGTGTAAATGAGTCACCTGACTGATCCTCTCGCAATTGCACATGTGTGTATGATCAACCAAGCAGCACAATCAACCCTGGAGCAGTGCCATCATGCACATACCTGCACCTGTTCTGAGCCTGCACGCTCTTGTGATGCTATTACTTATTTAAAAATCTGCACTGTACAACGGACCTCTTATCATAGTGTGAAATGTACACTAAACAAGTTTCTATTTGTGTCGCCATGTTCATGAATTTAATTTAAAGTAATGATTACAATCCACCATAATTAATTCATTTCAAATATTTTTTTAGCTCCTAATGTCTGTTTGCAGTCCCAAAATCAGTCCAGTAACTCATCTCAGGATGCTCTGGCCCCCAAAGTTTGTGCAAAAAGACAAATTCTCCTTGGGGACTAACAAAATATTCAAATCAAATTCAAACTTTATTAGCTTTCTTAATGGCTCCTGTATGGTGCTTGGACATAGATAGTGATGGGTCCACTGTAATTACTAGGTCCATCTCATAAGTTGTATTTTCAATTTTCACACCTCTTACCATATGTTGAAATGTAACATTTTTTTTCTGTCCACCCTGTACAGGTTTGTTTTCAGAATAAACACATCAAAACAATTTTGGCGGGACAGAGTTCAAATTCCAGATATTGTCTTGATATATTGATATTCAAACGTGTCAAAATGTCAATGATGTGTATCTCAAAATCCTGACGTAGGGTGCTTCAGGTTTGATAGGGTGCAGACCTATAAATACCTGGGAGTGCAGCTGGATGATAAATTGGACTGGACTGCCAATACTGATGCTCTGTGCAAGAGAGGACAGAGCCGACTATACTTCCTTAGAAGGCTGGCATCCTTCAACATCTGCAATAAGATGCTGCAGATGTTCTATCAGACGGCTGTGGCGAGTGCCCTCTTCTACACAGTGGTGTGCTGGGGATGCAGCATAAAGAAGAAGGATGCCTCACGCTTGGACAAACTGGTGAGGAAGGCAGGCTCTATTGTAGGCATGGAGCTGGACAGTTTGACATCCGTGACAGAGCGACGGGCACTGAGCAAGCTCCTGTCAATTATGGAGAATCCACTGCATCCACTAAATAGTGTCATCTCCAGACAGAGGAGCAGCTTCAGTGACAGACTGCTGTCAATGTCCTGCTCCACTGACAGACTGAGGAGATCATTCCTCCCCCACACTCATTTCCACGTTGCAAGGAGGGCTCCATCTAGCGGCCAGGGGGTATTGGCCAGGATGAATGGCCGGCCATATCCCACACATTATACAAAGTTATTATCTGTTTTACCTGCATTTTTATCACTCTTTAATTTAATATTGTTTTTTTATCAGTATGCTGCTGCTGGAATATGTGAATTTCCCCTTGGGATTAATAAAGTATCTATCTATCTGTTAAGCTCACTTGCCTATAATTATATGGATCATTCTGGCACCGTTGGGATAATATTTGCTATCTTCCAATTCTTTGAAATTTTCCACATTGCAGTACAGTGATTTTTGAAAAGTAAATGTCAGTGGTTTATAAATGCATTCACTAACCTCTTGAAGTACTCTAGGATAATGATTTGTTAGATTTCAGCCTATTTAATCTACACAGCACATCTCCCTCTTCTATTTCCAAATCACTAAATACCTGTACCTGTAACTGCTGGGAGGTTATTAATGTGATGGTGCAGGTCAGCTCTACACTACTGGTTCCCTTCAGGAGCGTCTTGAACCTGCCACCATCGATAACATAGCTGAGATGAGTCGGGCAAATGAGGACACGTACACATAGCAAGGGGTAGGGGCTAAAGTGATAAGTGCTTTTATTATAAATAATCATAACAATGTTCAAAAAGTACAGTGCTCCACAAATCTTCTTCAATAAATAAATAAGCCAGTAAAACATCAGTGAACATGTGGAAGATAATTACAAATCCAATAAATATTTCTTTAAAAAAATTAGGTTTAAAAACACAAGCAGCAATCTTTCCTGTCCTATTTCAGTCCCCGATGCAATGTTTTAAATCAATGTCTCCTCTGCTAACCCCAAACAGGACCATAGCAACAGAGGAGATGCCCATCTCATAGTCACAGCCATCCTTCTCAACTGGTCCGAGTCCCTGCTGTTCCATGACTCACCAGCAGGGCTCCCCATCCGCACCCAGGCTTGAGTTCTTGCTGTCCACGGTTTTCACAATCCAAGCCTCCTCTATCTGACTCCTGCCGCCTTTCCAGGCTTAACGCAGTAGTGAGCTCATGGTTGACTCCAGCTCCTTGGTTGCTCAGCTGGAGAGGCCTTTTCTTCAAGGGGCTCTCCTTCTGGCTGCCTGTCTCCTCTCTCACTTGCTCATTCACTCACTCATTCACACTCTTGCACCTGTTCTCTCCGACTCCTGCCTTCTTTCCCGTTATTTAACCTCTGTCTTTTCATGTCTTTTTTTCTCTGTTCTTCAGTTTTCTCCTCCCTTTTTGGTCCATGCAGGCTCCTTTATCCTCTGCTGCCTATTTGGATACAGGTGCAAGGAGCTGCTCCCTCTGTGGCATTATTGAGGTGCCTGACTGATGCGTGTGCTTCCGCACGTGTATGTGGCACGGTCAGCCAGCTCCTCAATTAACAGGGGAGGGAAACGCACTCACACCCGTACCGGATAGGATCCTGAACCTTCTTTGAGGAACGATTATTTAAATCTACCCACCTTTTGTTAAGCCATGGACCCACTATACCACTATCATGTTGTTCACATTTTTAAACTTCAGAAAAACAGAAGTTTAGGGCAATTACTTTTTCACTCTCTGCATATTTCAGTTTTCCTTTACTGTTGCTAATACACTTGTAATTGACTATTTTTTTTACTACTGATGTATTCCAGCTCATTGAACCTCTAACACATTATCATATTTCTATGCAAAACCAAGCACGTGAATCTACTTACTCCTTCAAATGATATTGGTCTTATAATAATCTAAATGTAAGCAATAATTACATTCTGATCTTTCACTTACTAAGTTTGGTTCTCTATCTATAAAGAGATTTTGTATGCTTCAGTCT